>NC_091936.1:45165929-45378429 GCF_041260155.1 Ptychodera flava
GCTTAAGTCCACCACTTGACCCTTGAACTCCTGATGCAATACTGCTATTTCAGATATTGTAAGGTCTGGTAAAAGCCACATTGCGAGCAAATGAAATTTTCTAATTCAAATCCAACTAAGTACTTCACACCACAGGCGAGTGGCGTGTTCAGTGTAACTCCAAGTGTTACAAAGGTCCCAATAATTTTGTTTCATGAAATTAACCATGTGTGGAAATCAGAGTAATTTTCAAAAATACTTTTCATCTTCATTTGTTTCACAAAAAACACAATATTAATCACTGTTAAGTCAAGATTAATGGATTAAGTAAATCAGGAGTATTGGAAATTTTTGCAAAATTTCAAAATTCTTGCAAACAAATATACAGAAAAATCACCATATATTTATGTGATTGTGTTTTCCCTTTGTAAAACTGGTGTAATTTCAAATACAATGTTTTCCCTACTTCTCTAGGCCAAAATTATATGTATATGCCTGGAGTGTGTAGATTTCTGTCACATGTACAGGAAATAGAGTAGATCGGTTGCAAACATTTTTGTTTTAATGGGGTACAGCCCACTAAAAACAGCAAAATTTGGAAAAATCATGAGTGGTAATATAAAAACTATAAAAAGATATTTCATGGGTCTGAGTTTTAGGTCTGGTTATCTGGAATGCAGATACAAATATTTGGCCTAAGGTGATCATGGCCTGCTTACTCATAAAAGTTGTTCAATAACTCAGAAGGCCAATAAAAATGCACACTCAACCTATTTAAGTTCTGTCAACCTCTAGCAAGATCAATTCAAGGTCAGGCAAAGGTTTTCCACTGATGTCCTAATCCAATTGTTTCCTTCCCCACAAACTCCCTATTGGAATGTGCCTCGGGGGCAGACATTTGGACTCTCAAACTTTTCCAATTCTTTTCTGATCTACTACTTATGGGGGCTCATTTTGAAGCCCTTAGGGAAAGAAAAGTTTCACAGTCTAGTTTTTTGAAAATTAAAAAATTTATTTTTCCCAATACAGTTAACACAGGGATGGCGGAATTGAATTTTAAATTTCAGTAAATCTTAGGTAATTTGTTTCTCTAGTACTAAAATTTGCACGGTGACCCCTGATTTTTATTCTTGAGTTTGAAAGAGTACAGTTGGATGATTCTGTGAGGAAAGTTTGCGCAAAGTTGAAGTCTTTCACTTTCAAGGCGCATACTAGCTTAAGTGAAAATTTTGCAACTTTGCAGAGGGTACTAGAAAAAGTCTTTAATTTGCAATCCACTGGCAACCACCAAGCCTAAAGGTGGAATTTAAAACAATTACTATCATACAGCCTGAGCCGTCTTGCAAACCAGAGCTGGTTTATACAGGCATGCTCATAACAATCAAAAGAAATCCTCCCGCTATTGCCAAGAGGCTAATATTTTCCTCAACGATGATCAATGGCCGAATAATTAAAGTAAATTACAGAACGTGTCTGATTCCAAGTAGACGATTTGTCTTGCTATTCCTAATTATTGCTTTTTGTGCACACATAAAAACCCTGA
Source organism: Ptychodera flava (assembly GCF_041260155.1). NCBI lineage: Eukaryota > Metazoa > Hemichordata > Enteropneusta > Ptychoderidae > Ptychodera > Ptychodera flava. The sequence continues at coordinate 45,167,452 of NC_091936.1, forward strand.
CACATATCTTGTAAATGATCCATATGGTAAAAATATCCAAAGGGATGAACCATTTAAAATTTGAATAGTTTTAGGCTGAAAGGTCATCTCGGAGGTATTGAATAGTTTTCAGCTGAAAGGTCATCTCGGAGGTATTGAAATGAAAAATGTCTGCAGCTGTAACATTTGTGATTAATTCTGATGACAAATTTGTAAAACTGGTAAAGATTTACAACAGAGATCAAAGTTTGGACAGCTGAAATATTTGTTATTCACTGGTCTCCATGAGTTTCTGCCGAAAGGACTGACCTTTAAAAGCAACTATACTTCACCGCAGACTGCTAGATGAAAAAAGATATTCATGATTATTAGAAAATTGGGGTTTTTTGTTGACTTCATTGTGACAGAGATTGGAAAACTTGATTCTTTCATTTTGCGATGATTGAAATTTCACCACAAAACTGATATTGTACGGTTTCTGACATTGGCAGGGGTCAAAGACCTTTTCAGATCTTTTCAGTGTTACCCACAACCTCCACTGGTCCACGACTGTGATAACTTTAATAATACAAATGCATCACATTATACAGAAATAGACTGAAGGGTTCAGCCATGAGAGGGAGCGTTCAGTGATGTCAGACCCTAGTGTAGGGTATATACAGAATGTAATACTCTGGTACTGGTACCCTCTTCATGCTCCATGGCTGGCTAAGTAGACTACAGAAAAGTCAAAGGTCAATATTGTGCTCAGACAGTGGATAACCTATTCACAGGTGCTTGGAGTTTGCCAATGTGGTAGATAATTAAGCATGGGCATTGGCGTTTTTTCAGCACCTAGTCTGAACTACAAATTTATGTCTTTTCATTCTGTGTGCCACTTATAAACAATTGTTGAAAGATATACATAACGTTTTCATTATTCTTCTATTTGAACAATATATTTTGGTTAACTAATCAGTACACCGATATAATAATGTATCATTTATGATAATAATGAATTGACATAATTCCCCTTCAAGATGAAGATAACCACAATTTTAATCTGCTTCAATAAAGAAATAACAATACAAAATATTGTGTATCTATATATATATATATAATATATATATATATATATATATATATATATATATATATAGATATATAGATATATAGATATATATATATATATATATATATATATATATATATATATATTCATATGGATATATATATAACACTTTATGTATACTTGTATCTGTCAGATTGTTGTCAAATCTAGGGAGAATTATAATATTCTATTTTTAATAATTTGAGCTAGTAAATTAAGACCACTCTTCAAATGTTACTCATAATGCAGTAGAACTGTGCATATTTGCCTGAATTGTTAAATTACAAATTTTGACGGCAATTGAGTCAAGAAGTATATCTCTCAGCCTTGCATGCATTCAGGAAATTATGTCTTGAAACCTATCTTATACTCAGTTTTCACCTCATCCAGTGCAGATGACAAGCTTTAAAAATTGATGGGCTTACGTTTTCATAAATTTTGCATGGTTGGTGGGAACAAGGTTTTTCCTATTTTTAAATCACATAAACATTTCAGCATATGTAAATCTGGGACAACAGACAGCTTATCCTATTGATAGTGTGCAATTTTAATAATCCACATTTAGAATGGTCTAACAGACAACTAAATTTGTATTATGATATCACTGCCATGTCACTGACTTCAACCAAGATGTAAATTTGGTGAGTGAAAAAACATATGCAACTGCAATGCTTGGAAAATTCTATGTTACCTTGACATCTTTTGTTACCATGGAAAACCACACCCTTTATAATATACACATGACTATTTTTAAAGGATAGTGTTTCACTGTATCAGATCACGTTGTATTATAATTTAGATTTATACAATTACTCTATGAGCTGATATTCAAACAAAATTGATTCTGATAATTTCCCAATTTGTATGACTAAAACCTGATCAGAGAGATATATATTTTGATTATGCAAAATTGAGGAGTGGCTTATGTATCATAAAAGTGTGGATTTTTATTGCGCTTTTCAATAGCTTGTCATACTTCAATAGGAGAAAACCTTGTTTTGTCTACATTACTTTTACAAATGCAAAGTGTCAAGTTAGTTGTAACATACACAAAATATATATGACAACAACGTGTTGCATATAAGGCTAAGAAAAATAAAAAGTTTGTTTCTCATCCTAGACATATTGCAAAAAAGATGCTGCGACGCGGGGTTTTTTCTTCTCAATTTTTTTTTTAATGCACAACCAACAAGAACGCACAAAAAACTGGTTTTGACTTTTAGTGAAGCAATGCACATATATGCATATGTGTACAGTTCTGAATGGAATGTTAGCGTCAGTAATTTTGTTTACAGTTCTGTCTTATACAGCACTGTGTTTTGCATCGTCACATATTTTTGCGGGTTTTTTCATTTTATTTCCTCACAAGCAGAAAATAAAAAGGTTGATGATGCAGGTCTGAACTTACGCACACGAGGATGAGAAACAAACTTTTTATTTTTCTTGGCCTAAAGTGTCACTGGACATACAATAAGACTGTCACAATACATGGGATATCGTTTGTATTAAAAGATTACAATATATCAGTAGATGCGAAACACGGGGACTAGAATGTAGTTGATATGATTTTGTTTTCAATTTGCAAAGCTGTAAATTTTGGCTTTAGAAAAGAATGGGGTGGCATTTTAACAGTTGTTTATTGATTTCCTTTATATAAGACTTTGTAAGACCTCAATGATTAACTTAAAGGAATGGTGGTTGTAAACTAATTTTACTCATTTTAGTAATCTTCCAGCTAAAAAACAGTTAACAAATAAACAAATCAGGTTTCAGACCAGAATTCAATACAGAACATGAAATTTGACTGTTAACTAGATGTTTGCAAAGCAGACTGGCTGACTTGAACTATTACAGTAAAAATGTAAATTTAAAAAGATGTATCCCATTTTTTGGAAAGAATCCATGACCAGACAAACAATTCCTTTTGTATTGTTGGTCCTACTAAAAAAATGAAAATCGTGAAATCTTGTATTTACTGGGTAATTATTTGACAGAATGTCTGGACATGCATCACAAGCCATGCAACAGTTTGCCACTAAAATGAACCAAAAATTTTACAAGCTCTACATAGCTGCCACGCCCATCTTTTAAAAATCGTCCACGGTGATATGTGCACAGCCTTCACATGTACATATTAGCACTCGGTCTGGTAATATTTAGCGGTATGGGTAAACACATAACTCGCAGGTACGTAAACATACGCCACGCCTTGCAAACACTCAACTTTTGCATCGTCAACCTAAGGAACGGCACGGTATCAACCGAGATTTACTGCTATCTGGCTATAGTTCAATAATTACGGCAGCGACCAAATACTGACCGCTTTGGAGAGCTAGAACGAACGCTCACGTCCACCCACCTTGTCAGTTATAAGCAAACATTGTTTTGTTTTTCCAAGTGAACGTGTAAACGCTCATATACCAGTACATATTACTACAGTACAGGGGTTGTGTACATGACCTTGGGAACAGACAAAGAACACGGACAGCGATATGGCATTTTCACTTTTCACAAAACAGAAAGTTGGCTATTCCAGCCAAACTAAATCAGCCCAAATCAGTCATGCAGAAAACACAAGAAAATTCGAAGCTATGCTAAATCATGTCAATGAAATTCCCGTTCTTTACAATGCAGGATGACAGTACGCTTTATTATACACTGTCACGGAATATTAGATACACTTGAAGTGTATTTGTCTGTAAGCAGTAACTTTCTCGATCGATATTAGTGTGAAGGAGGCACACCCATCCGATGCGATATTATATTTCCACATATATCTATTACAAAATAACTATTTTCATCATATTCGACGGCGTATAACGTTTACCGCAAGGGGAAACTACTCAGCCACTCCCGTGTTTCGTTGAATTAAGACAAACGTTTATTGCTATAATACAAGTGCGGCATTTTGAACATATATATTGTAATTTTCATTGCAAGTCCTCTAAAACGGCGAGAGCTGTACTCAGCATACGTTATAATGTAATGGTGTCTGCGTAAAACTCAATTGATGCCATCATGAGTGCAAAACTAAATTTTGATCGGGGGATATATCACAGGAGTTGGACAATTTTTGTGTCGGACTCTCTTTGGTGAAAGTTCTAGCTATATAACTTACAAGTTCAAAATATTACTGTAAATCTAAATACTTACATGGATATGTTTCGACTAAGCGACTTATCTTGATAGGCTCAACAGGCAGGAGGACCGAGTACGCCTCATCAACGGATAGGCATGCACTTTCACACAAAGTCCTGCATTTGATCGTGGACATGCATTCTGGCCCCAAACAATCAGTGCACACAAGCCCCGGAGAGATGCGAAATTTAAATAAAGCGCCACCCTGCGTTAAATCGATTTTCAATAGCGTCGTTCGTCTTATTTAGAGCAAGCTTCGAACGTAACCCGGAAGTAAGAAGGCTTTGAACTGAAAGGAGTGACATCCTGATCCTGCTTCGCTAATTTTTACCGGTACCGGTATATTAATCGGAATTTTCCGCACGATCCGTAGTTTTCTGAACCTTTCGACACAGAATTGTTTCGTTTGTCGGCATAGTCGAACATCGGAGGTTTATCCCGCCACTGTACAAGTAGTAATATATTGGAGAGGGGTACATGATCTTGCCAAGGTGTAATTACATGTATTTGTGTATGGAATACTGAGCATAGCTTCCATGACTGAATTCTGTGCTCCGTAAATTTAGTAGGTTGAAGTTTGCGGTAAACCAACAGAGATAATCGATGTCGGACAGACTGGTGCACCGGATCGCCAAACCCGCCGCGCAGTACAGGCTGTACTGTTTCCCCTGGGCGGGAGGAGGGGCTGGCTTTTATGGACAGTGGGGGAAAATCTTTCCAAGCACTGTTGAGGGTAAGTGTCGTATTAATTATAGAGGGGCAGCGCAGTGGTGTGGTATAAAATTCTAGACCTTACGGTGAAGACTCGCGTCGTGAATTACTATGGTCTCACCTTCTGATTCGTATGGTTTGCAGTGTTGGCCATAATTGATTTGTATGTAGAAATGCAGGAATGTGTCATTGCAATTTGTAATTTTTCCAGAAAACTTTCAGAAAAGACTCAGATCAAGACAAGTAGAAGACTCAGCCATTTCAAGAAAATGTATCACGGTCCATGGTGTCACATATATTGGTAATTTTTTTTCTCTACATGAGAGTAATGCTGACTCAAGATTTTTTTATAAATGCTTATGATATTGTGTCATTATACATAAATCTCGTGGCAACAAATGATACTCATTTTTAACTATATCAACTCTATAAATTGCATTTGGAAAGGGTAGGTAGTGATGCATATTCTCAGAAATCTTGACTGAAATTGGAGCACCTAATAGGCTACACAGACACCCATTGTTGAATTCAAAAACCTCACCAGACTCAATGCAAACTGAAATACATACCAGTATGCCATTATATTGAATTTCTAAATTGGTCAAAACCTACATGTAGAGAAGAAATTATGCTTCAAAAGAAGTCAAAAATGAGAATTTCCTCAACCTGTGTGAAGATGCCAAAGTTTGCATCTGCATCAGTACTTTTATGCAGTCACATACTGTAGCAACTGTACAGTTGAAAATGACAGTTTTTTAAATGTTTCCAAACTGCAATGACATGAATATTTCTATCAATAAATATCTAATATTTTGATTTGTTGATATTAATCACTAGTTTATTTTTGTTTAAGTGTTTCTTGTTTTTTAATACATTCATTGTAAACAGACTTACACAAATCAAGTTACATATAGAAATATTTGAAAAGCATGTATTGCAGAGAGATCATAATATTTTTTGTACACTGAAAATCGTTATTGTACCCTCTAATAAGTATTAAACAATCGGTAAATCGTGAAATCATTTTAAGATATTAATGTTCTGTTGGTTACCTACTGAGAATTTTAAAAAGGAAAGAATGTTAAACCTTTTGCTGTTGATAAAATCTTTGTGTTGTATTACCTCCAATTTATTTTATGTACATCTTTAGCAAGGGAAGTATTATAGAAAGTCATGTACATCATTATACTGGGAAATCCGCCACTTGAGGGCGCTCTCTCAGCTCCCAGGTGGGAGCGTTGAGAGCATCTTTGAGCGACAGATCTTTCAGTCTAGTCAATCTTCTGGTATATGTCTCACTCTTTCCACACAGTGTGTTCCATAAGGTTACCAGGCAGGGAGTCAAGGTATGGAGAACCACGCTATGAAGACGCAGCGACTCTTGTCAAGGAAGTAACACAGACGCTGCTTCCAGAATTCAAAGAGAAACCGTTTGCTTTCTTTGGACACAGGTACAGTATCTTGTTCCTGTGTATCATCATTTTTTAATCTTTATTACCTTCATTATTATTGTGGTGGTGACAACAAGGATGCTGATGATAATGATGAATATATAACTTTGTGGTGTGCCCAGCAATTTAAAGACATTTTGATGATATGCATATTAATTTTAATCACAGTAGTGACAGTGGTTGCCATGATGACAAAAAATGATGATAGTGGTGGTGGTGATCATTATAACAGTGAGTGACTGTGTTGGTGTTAGCATCCTTTTAATAAAAATCCTTAAAACATGTTTTTGATGCTTTTCAAATAATTTACAGCATGGGAGCACATCTAGGATTTGAAATTGCAAGGTATCTGAAGGAGAATCACAAGATGGAGCCACTTCATTTGACAGTGTCTGGAACATCAGCTCCTCACGTAAGTCACAAGTTAGTATGATGCTGCATTTGCCAAAATAGTTGGTTGCGAGAGGATATCATTTCAGATCCACCAGTCCACGGGCTAATAGCCAAAATAAATCACTAGCCAACTCTCTGTACAGAATATTTAGAAGTTATTACCTAATATTGCCTGTTCCTGTGTCATATTAGCATGAGAGCCATTTGTTGTGCAAGGGAAAATACTCTATAGTAATTTTTCAGGATGACACTTTGAGGTCACTTTGTCCATCAGAAATTTTGGCTCATTTTGCAAATATGTAGTTGGTTAGATCTGTGGAAGTTATGGAATAAGGATCGTACACATGATGCCTAAAGAAATGCCTAAAGAAAATTGTAATGTATTTTGAACTATATAACACTTGTCATTATATCTGCTTTTGCAGAAAAAGTTTTAAAAGTGACAAAAAGAGAAGAAGGGTCCTCCTTTGATAATGTCAGTCAGCAAGATTCAAGATTAGCAGTATAGTTAAACAGCATGGTAGAACAAAAAAACTTAGTGCAGAATGTAGGGTCTTGAAACAGAAATGGAGAGTGTAATTGTTCTAAAATCAGTGTTTTCATCCTGTAGTCACAGTAAAATGGCAGAAGTAAGATCTTCATCACTGTACACAAAAACACTGAGTCATGTGAAAAAATATTTCAGTCATTTGTTTTCACTATTTTTTACCCAAAACAGGAATTTGTATGGTTTCATTCAGTTTACAGAAACTCATCTGAATATACAAAATTTATTTATAAATTATTTATCTTCCAAAGCATTTTAGTAACAGCATTGTGGTATCACCTATTGTTTACAGTCAGAACTACGTAAGGCAAATACGTCACATTTATCCAGGTTGCCTGACGATGAATTCACAAAGAAGATAATTGAGATTGGCGGCACGCCTAAAGAGGTCTCAGACAACAAAGAATTGATGAAACTTTTCATACCAACATTAAAATCAGATTTCAAACTCGTAGAAAATTACAGGTTAGAATATTTCTTTATAGTATAAGTAAAGAGTTTTACACCAGTACTTTTCTTGTGTAAATTCAAGGAACAAAGCTCTGCAATTTAGAATGAGGAAAAGTGAAGGTTTATCATCAAGTTGATTTATCATCAAGCCCTTTGTTTCCAACCACAACCAGAAGAAAAGATATTTATCATTAAAAGTACAATGTGTGTTTCTTGCGGTCTTCAGCATGCCAGGGGGGGTATAGGTTGAGGGTTTGCGATTCCAGAGGAGACAATCAGTATTCAGTGACCCCAAGCTGCCAACAATGCGAAACTTGTAATAAGATCATGAAGCAAATTTCTTCAAAATCTCCACAAAGTTTAAAAGGGAAGATGAAATCGAAAGGATTTTGGCAATTTCCATGTTAATTTTATAGGATTTGAACAGAATACTGATACAATGTAGAAAAATATGTAAAAAATATTAAAAGAAATGGTATTTCAACTGTTCTTGTGTTTGAATTTATCAACCAATGTCTGACCTTCACAGATCATAATGTTTGAATGTAGAGTACATATAACTGTAGAAAAAAGGTTCGTTGACAACCCACATTACCCTCACATTTTACTACATTTTGTCTGCTAAAGACAAATACAAAAATACACAATACACAATTGAATTACATCACTGTCATGGTCTAGCCAAAACTCATTGTTTTCACTGATGACTCTTGACATGTTTTCAGGCAAAAGTTAAAAATCACGCTTCATTCAGTTGTATTGTGTTGTTTACTGTTACAGTTTTCATTTCTGTGTTTCTGTCTCACAGCTTTGAATATCCAGCATCAGGTCCAGTTCTTACTTGCCCAGTGACTACTTTCGATGGCAGTGAAGACAGACCACATGATATGAAAGGTGTGTTGATTATCAAGATGACTTTGGTTGCCAGATTCTAGTTGTAGCCGATTACTTTGTTGCAAATCTTCTGGTTTCTGATGTTTTAAGTCGATCAGAGTTGGCAGCTTTCCTTTGTTTATAAAGATACATCAGACATCCTCATTTCTGAATGTCAATTTACCACTTTATTTTTTTTCAACAGCCTGGGGAGATCTATCGAAGGGTGACTTTTCATCGTATGTGTTGCCAGGTGGTCATTTTTACCTCTTTGATAAGGACAATCAGAAGAAACTGGCGGGCTATTTGACTCAGATATTCCATGTCAACGATGCTATGGATATTGTGTGAGAGAATGCAAGATGAGCAGAGTGCTTCCTTTGTTATGACGTGATTTCAAACGATCTCTAAGTACTACCATTGATATTGAAAATGAATATGTGTGAAATTTTAGATGAAATGCATCAATATTGTTTGATGACTACAGTGATGATCATGTAATAAGGCCACAGAGCACAATCTACATAAAAAATATGCAAAACAACTAATTTGTCCAAATTTCTGTCTGTTGAAGCCAATGTCACCAGTGTGTTTCTGTATTTAGTATCAAACCTACCACTGCGAGCATTGCTACAGTGTACCAGGCTTTTCTGGTCATTGAATTCCTGAGTACACTTTGAGTCATTTACGATTGTTAGAGCATGGAAGACATCATGTGTGCATGGACATCTGTTGACAGATTGTTATTTCATCTACAAGTCAAAACAGTCAAATAAAACATATGATGACTATAAATTACTCAAACTGTCACAATTTTCAAAATGTTTTTTATATACTAATGTATCTGATTTGTCTTTTTTGTGGCATCGGTGTCATTTCTGCCTCTTAAATGCAGGCATGTACTTCAGCAATGGGTTATTGATATGCTTTTAACATCCTGTTTTTTCATGCATTTGATGATCTAAGTACTTTTCAGTGATGGACCACAGACAGCCATTATGATTGGTGGTATTACAATTTTGACAGTGAAATTAATACACATGTATTATCAGAATATATTTACTTGTTGTGGTGGGCACCACTAACCCTGCAATTTTTACCCATCCTCTCCCCATATCTCAATAATCCTCAAAAACTGTCAAAAAATTTGTGAAATTTAAGATTGAATTTTCAGATGAATTTTCACATGATTACTACTGGAATTAGAAAAGTCTGTATCTTTTCATGTGAGACTTGGAAGTTGGAATTGCTTAATGGAATAAACAAATACTTTTGTCAAAACAGATGTGTTCTGGAAATATTTTCAACTACTTTGGCTTAGCTTTGCACTATTGCCAACACTGGTTGACAGTTATTCATAATTGTTCAATCAACCAAGTTTTGCTGTCAACTTGGTCCACCAGATGATAATTAAATCATTTTGTGACAATAGATCCTTCTTTTTCCATCATGGATAAAACCATGAACTATTGGTACTACAGGCATTTCCCAGTAAATCTTCCCATGGTGAGCTGAAAGACTCATGTCACAAGACAGCAAATACATTGGTTTCTATGCCAGTGAAGGAGCTCCATGGTAAAGTAATTGCAACAAGGCATCTGGGCAGGTAAATTTGAAAAGCTACAGGCCCGGGCAAATCAGTACCTGAACTGAAACTATCTATCAGTAACTGCAAAATTTTACCAGCCTGGTCAAAAATTTATGTGCCTCAGGGATGTAGGCAGGGTGTTATTTCATTTCATGCTGATACTGTGATGTCCACAAACAGGGATGTAGGCAGGGTATTATTTCATTTCATGCTGATACTGTGATGTCCACGAACAGGGATGTAGGCAGGGTATTATTTCATTTCATGCTGATACTGTGATGTCCACGAACAGGGATGTAGGCAGGGTATTATTTCATTTCATGCTGATACTGTGATGTCCACGAACAGGGATGTAGGCAGGGTATTATTTCATTTCATGCTGATACTGTGATGTCCACGAACAGGGATGTAGGCAGGGTATTATTTCATTTCATGCTGATACTGTGATGTCCACGAACAGGGATGTAGGCAGGGTATTATTTCATTTCATGCTGATACTGTGATGTCCACGAACAGGGATGTAGGCAGGGTATTATTTCATTTCATGCTGATACTGTGATGTCCACGAACAGGGATGTAGGCAGGGTATTACTTCATTTCATGCTGATACTGTGATGTCCACGAACAGGGATGTAGGCAGGGTATTATTTCATTTCATGCTGATACTGTGATGTCCACAAACGAAATTTAAAAAAACGGAAGGCAAAGTAACCAAGAAACCACTCTGCCAGCTCATACTGTCCTCCATATTATGCAAGCACAACAGCTTAAGTGAATAACTTTTGTGGTGTTATTATCAATCCCGATAAAAAATAAAACATTACAAAGGCACTTGAATAATAAACTTTATCAAAATGTAATCTACGAATGTGTCTACAAATTGTGGCACAACAGATGACTAAGTGTGAATGAGAGTTGATGCTGTAAGTACATGAAATTTGATTAAAAAATTCCAAAGGCATTCTCATTTGAAGAATAATAATACACTTTCAGTATTATATGAAATAAAATTTCTCTTTATGGAAAAAAGTAAACGTCTTCTCTGATGAGTATTGTCACAATATATCTATTGTGATAGAAGAAAGGTCTGCGTAAATTGTACAAATTACTGAGACATGAAAAACATAAACATCCAGAATTTACTATTTCCTGTATACCTGTTTGTAGTCAAAATCTGTAAATCTCACTGCAGGGGGAATCTGATGCTCCACTACAAAGTAAGGATACTGGCAAGTCAAAAGCTGGTCTGCAAACTCACAAAAACTTTTATCACAATGCTGTGTAGTTATCCTTACAGACATTTGCATCTTAGCAATAAGTGCAAACCATTTTCATAATCAATGTCATGTCAATTCATGTTTACATGATACATAATTTCTAGTAATACCACAAAACTGCTTGCAGTTGTAGGTTTCCCAGTACAGTGAGACTATTAACACATGTTATACCAGTGTGTACTACAGGAAATGTAAGATATGCTAATTATGTGATAACAGAAATTTGAACAAAATTCTATTCAGTTCCAAAGTCTTTTCTTTGATTTCTTTTGTGCCAGTCACAAGGTAAGGACTGCTTCAATGTACAGTCTAGACAGAAATAATGTGTTTTTGCAAGAGAACCATTCTGTGTAACTTTTTGAAGAGAAAGGTTGAAAGACAATGTAATGTTCAGTTTTAACCACTGTCTCTCTACTCCAGTGGTGGAAGAACTATGTGTTGGCTTTTCCATGATTTTATCCGAGTGAGTAATGTATATGTGCATTGTATCACAGATGAAACTCTACCTTTCTTCACATGCACAGGATTGCTGACAATAGGTTTCTTTCGCTTTTCAAAATTCAGCTTTTGCATCACTTTCCTAAAATTCTGTTTTGATCTTGATCCTGATCTCTTGGTTCATTTATTTTAATTCTTGGATTTGGAATGTATTTGTTGCAGGTGAAAATTCCCAATTTGGTGCCATGATGCACTGTCATCTTTGTTCAGCAGTAATTGCTGATTATCTGAACTAGTCACATCTGCAGCAGGATGGAAATGGATCACATCCAGGCTTGCAACATGGTTCCAGCCTACGATCTTTAGGTTTGTTCACTTGGCTTGTCCCCCATGTCATAGCTGCTTCAAACTTGATTTTCAATTTGTCAATATCTAGCAATATACTTGCATATTGTGATTTCATGTTCAGGTTGTAGAGTTCACCAGGGTCTTCATTCAGGTCAAAAAGGAGAGGAGGGTTGTGTTTGACTGTGTTGTTTGGGTGGCAGTCTGCGTCCGGGTTGTACATTCCTGACTGTGGGGAGCCCTCTGTGTAGTAATGTGCCTTGAAGTTTTTGTATCTCACAGCGTATGCACCAATCTTCTGCTCGGGAAATGCCGAGTAATAGAACATTGAATCACGTGGGCTCTGTGTTCAGTAAAGGGAAAAACAGGTTTCATTGATAAGTTCCTTGAATAGTAAACAAGGATGCACGAGAAGACACAACAAAACTGTCATGGTGCAAACTCTATTGAATACTTTTGGTTTCAGAGCTGATAGTATGTTCAGTGTATTTCATAGATAAAAACTATCCTTTCACTGAGATGCAATGAGTCCATAAAAAACAAAGCACCTTTTAAAATTGCGTGTCTCCGAAGTTTTGAACTACTGGAATAATTTTATGCCTGTGTAATAGTTTTATCTAACTCCATTATGATAATACTGCTAGATATAAATGCTTGGTGAAACAAATTGTGAAGATTCTGATACCTTTGACTGTTGAAACAATACAGATGACATGTCCATCCCATCAATGGTAACCTTTGGCAGGGAACCTCCACCAAGCTTTGTGATGGTAGGAAGCAAATCTAGAGTGGTAGTGAACTCCGGTGACCTTTGTCCTGGTGAAATTTGACCTGGATATATGCAAGTGGAAATGTTACGTTTGTAGTAGCAACTAAAGACTATGGTACAGTGTGTAGGATATCTAACAGATGCCAAAGATGCAGCCATAAAGGTAGACGTCTTTCCAGTAATTTTATCATATCTATGATAATTCAGAAATTATTTTCATCTTTTTTTTGGTTACAGTGTTCTCTAAGGGCACTTTAAATAAAGTTATTGTTTGCCGTCCACATGCTGGTAGGTTTTCGGAGAAAATTAAGAAAACAAACACAATGTTAACATTATAAAACAAATAAAAATATTATTTTTCCAAAGGAAACCAAATAAAAATTGAGCTTATGTTAATCCACTTGTGTTTTTTATCTGTGTTTTTTTTCCCTGGCTGGCTGGTTGATTTTTCAAAAATCCAATGACGGCAAAACAAAGAATTTTCTTTAAATGGCCTAAACTCAAAGGACTTAATTACAAAATGGCGTCATTGTACATATGAAGGAAGTTGTGATTAATATTTGTGAACCTTCTACAGTTTTGGCAACATGTATGGTCGGCTCAAAAGAAACTCTACTTCAAGTTACTTGAACCTGAGATATGCAAATCATAGGGTAATCTATGCAAATATTTTTGTTGATCGTGTTCAAACTTATAGAAGCCATATTTAGTTGCCATGGTTAGAACAGATACTCACCTGGCCAGTATGCAATAGCTGGTACTCTATGTCCACCTTCATACGTTGTAGCCTTGCCACATTTTAACATACCTGAACTACCACCATAGTACATATCTCTCAATGCAGCACTAAAATAGTGAAAAGATAAGTTTTTATTACAGCTGTTACACATTTAAAGATTCATTGCTATACTCAAACTGTGAACATTATAGTAAAATTGTAAAAAGTTTTGTTTTGAGCTCATCAATAAATTATTAATACCAGCAACTTTGGTTGTACTGATGTTTAACTAGACATGACATAAATGAATGTTGAGTCTAACAATGCTTTGCTGGGCTTCAAATAATTACCCTGATCAGCTCATTGAAATCACTGCAATGACTCCACAGGTCAAGGACTTTGCTGAATCTGAGTGTGACAGTCCAAAGAAATAGATATCATTTACTTACCCATTGTCTGAGGTGAAGAAGACAAACGTATTGTTTTCAATCCCATTCTCTCTGAGTTGGTCAATGACCTGACCAACACTCCAGTCAATCTCAGCCAGGGAATCTCCGTAGATTCCCCGCTCAGTAAAATTCCGGAACCTCTTCCCGGCAAACTGTGGAAAATGGCAGTGGTTGAAGGCATAGTACAGGAAGAATGGACTTCCCTCCCGTGCACTTTGTGAGATGAAATCTCTGGCAAAGCTGGAATAATCTTCCATAAGAGTCATCAAGTCAGCCGGTTGTTGGGTGATTTTAGTATCCTGGAAAATTGGACAGTATGTGTTGTCAAATCCACATTTGTCACCTCCAAAGACACTCCATTGACAGCCCACATTCGGATAGAAACATTTCTCACATGGACATGCTCCATGGACATATGGGATGCCAAAATATCTCTCAAATCCATAATTAGTAGGAAAGTGAACCAAATCTTTGCCGATGCCAAGATCCCATTTACCAATCATAGCTGTCCGATATCCTTGGTTCTTCAAGATCTGAGCAATGGTGGTCTCATTCCTTGGAAGTCCACCTGTAGAGTCCGGACTCAGAACAAATGGATAGATTCCAGAGCGTATCTGATAACGGCCAGTCAACAAAGCTGCTCTAATGAAATATTGAAAATAGAATAATAATTTTGTCATCACCTTGCATATATTATATGGAAAGATCAGCAAATAAAAGTCATTTCATACTTGACAACTCCAGATATTCTATCAAGTATTGACTTCCTTTGAAAAGGTCCAAACAATTTCTGATGGCCAAAATGCACTGCAAGTGAAGTTGATCTCTGTATTCTATATTATGATTTCAGATAGAATATAAACCATTGCGCAATATAAACTAGAATCTCTAACTTTGTTTTTTCTCAGTGTCCCTGTTGATAAATATCCATAATTTCTTATCTTGGTGTAAATCATTGTACAGCTTTTATAGACCTGTAAACGGTGTGGAAATAACTTCAGCCATTAATGTTCACTCCCAAGGTACACTGACACACCATCAGATACCATGGACTTCTTCTGGTACATACACAATTTTACATGGAATACCATGAAGGTAGAAGTGAGAGTCTGGTTTCTACCTCCATGGTATACCTACTCAAAACGATAATACGCACAAAACTGAGAAGATATATACCTCGATGGACTGCAAAGATTGGCCGCACTGTAGAATGAAGTCAACAAAAGCCCGTCTTCAGCCATTTTGTTCAAGTTTGGCGTGAAAGAAGTTGGGTGACCGTAACAGCCCAGATCTCCATAGCCGACATCGTCGGCAAACAGTATGACAACGTTGGGCTTACTCGAAGACGCGTGAATCCTCAGAAAAATCAGTAGGAACATTCCGAGTTTATAGTTCACCATCTCGTATTTCATACTTTAGTCGCAGTTTAGTGTTATGTTACGACAACGAGAACAAGATTTTGAAAAAACGCCCCCTGCAACAAGTATTTGTAGGTCTTCTGCAACTGACTACGGATTGCGCGGAATTGCGGGGTTTCGGGAAGGCAAAGCTTTGGGGCCTAACTAACTGCTAAAACCGTACATGGCAAATTGTGGAAGAAGTTTGGTGAAAGTGAAACATTCGTCCAACGAGGACACTGGGTCACAGAACGTTCCGACAACGGTATAGTGAACAGTGAAGTGCACCAGCACAGCGCCCGGCACACAAAACTGTTGTTGTCGAGCAGCGTATCATGTGATTTGTCATGTGACCATAAAGGTGAGTGACCTTGTGGTGTCGCGCACAGCTGGTTCTCTGGAAACATGTGGACTTCAAGCTACTCAAGGCCGGAGAATATCTCATCCTATCTTCTTTTTTGACACAATTTAGTATCTTGATTTTTTTTTAAAGCCATTAATCGTACAAACATTAGCTCAAAAAACAAAACAAAACAAACCAAGAACAATACATCTTGCAGGAAGATGTCAACAGTCAAGTGTTCCCAGTATTATAACACACCTCTGCATATATTAATACCGTTTTCCAGTTGAATCCAAGAAATTTGATCATAGTCAGTTTGTGGTTCAATTAAAGCGATTCGCACAAAAGAAACGCAATTAATTCAAAACAAGCATAATTATGGCAATTTGAAAAATATGCCTGCTTAAAATAAGGCAAACCTGTCTTTGTGGTCACCTCTAATTCTAGTATGCAGGGGTCATCTGGTAGGACTAACTAGCAGTCCCGTATGATTTTATATGTTGAAGGTCCTCTA
The DNA here is from genome assembly GCF_041260155.1 of Ptychodera flava. Lineage (NCBI taxonomy): Eukaryota > Metazoa > Hemichordata > Enteropneusta > Ptychoderidae > Ptychodera > Ptychodera flava. The sequence continues at coordinate 45,183,922 of NC_091936.1, forward strand.
CGGAACAACCAACTCTCTAATAATGCGATGCAATTGTTCCAATGAGTTTGGTGCAAAACCTAAATAGTCACGGTCAGCATAAGCTTATCTGACAGTGAACAACCTTTGTCAAAATATGTTTAGACTGACGGTAAGAAATGACTCATGTTTGTTCCGCAAAATTTCAAAACACCCCTTATCTGAGAATTTTTAAAGGAAAAGACCAGGAAAAAGACACTCTTATTATGGGGTAGAAAGTTATGCTCTGCCTATTGGGGGGGGGCACCTGAAAATTTTTTGGTTCCCGTTTTTTTACGATTCGAAAGTTTGGTGGGTAATTCAATGAAAATTTGATAACATTTTAATGTCATCCAATTGTTGCAATTTTAGTAAAAATTAAACAAAATCTAGAACCATTTTGTCACATTTCATTACTTTTGTCTCGAAAAAATCTAAAACTGTATGAATTTTTGTAAAAACCCAAACAAGTAGGCCTAGCATAGGGGCAGAAGCTGCAACTGTTGATAATTTTTTTCAATATTTCTACGTAGTATATCTAACACAGTTTTCTTGCTGTCTCCCTACAGCATGCTGAAACCAAATATTATTATTAAAATGTCGACAAAAGCTTGCATTTATGAATATTGGGTAATAATCCAATTAGAGTCTAGACTGAAAGTATTTGTGAATGATACAAACACTGGCTAAATATTCATAGGCTGTGGCGGCAAGCTGAATACTGGACAGTTCAACACGCTGTAGGAAGTAGAAAAAGAATACAGTTGTATAAATAGGCTGAACGAAATTATTGTCAAAATTATCAAAGTTATCGTAATACAGCTACTGCCCTGCTACTGCCCGCGGGCAGTGTCACTGTCACAGGCTGCATACCGGCAGTGACAGAGATAGCTTTGACTTTGAAGTTGCTGAAGAGTTCGGTTGATGTGACACTCATGACAGTGAAACATAGTTGTACACAAGATCAGGCAAGAGAGCAACACATGGAAGACCAGGAGACTTGAAAGTTATCAGGGATTTTTGAATTCTGGCATATGAGAATAATCAAATATTAAAGAAAAAAGATGAGGTGACCATGCTTGATTTTCTAAATTTTCACATTTTCATCGTAAAATAACACAAAAGTAAAACTTTGTACAGTAAAGACTATAATTCAGAATTACTATTATTACAACAAAAAATTCAGAGATTAAAACATGTATTTGATAGAAAGTTTCAACCTTCCAGTATAATCAATTTTGTAAAACTTATAAGTAGCATCTAATGTAGCCAGGAATTCACAATTTGCATACTCTCTCATGATCGTCATTTTGTGTGGTCTTCAGCAGGTGCCATTGGCCTTGCAAGATCGAGATTGATTAACTCGAGTCGGCTTTTAACTCATAATTCAAAAAATGTCCTCTGATGTGTTTTAAAATGAATCAGTTTAGGAACTTGCCTTAGGAATATGGCCCTACAAACTGCTAATAACAGGTAATGTTGAATATGTGCGAGCAGAAACGCCAAATACAGGTTTATTTTTTCTTTACGTGCATGATAATTGGGGGGACTTGAAAATTTTTGAGGATATCGAGGGGGGACTAATTTTTGAGAGTATAGAGGGAGGGAGGGTCTAAAAAAAGATTTGAATCGCGATTCCTCCACCCCAACCGTTATTTGTGAATGCAGCCTTACGATGGTACATTAAAAAAAAAAAAAAAAACATCAAATAGAGTTTTGATACTTTGACACTCATGGCATCGCTTTTAACTGTTATAGTTACCAGGATAATTTTCTGAGATTCTCGTTGTGACCGGTCGTCGAGGGGAGAAAAGTTCATCTACATCTTTACTCACAGAGATAAAGTACCACTTCCGAAATTTATTTCTTGTACTTAAGTTCCTCCCCCAGCAGCAGCTTTATCCAGTGTTTGTTGAATTTTGTAAATTTTGCCTTACCACCATACTCCCTGAGCATGTTTTTGAGCAATAGGGCCTACCTTAAAGTAAAGTCAAGTAGGCCTACATGTAGGCTAATAACCTAAATCATCAAACAGTTCTCATAAGCTTATAGTAAATCAAAAACAATGCAAATTATCGAGAAATTCGTATTATCAAAAGAGTAATAAACTCGAACCAAGCAACTAAAATTCATAATCTCTATGCAAAATCTGCAGTCATGGATACAAGTGAACTCATATGCCAGGACCTCTCGTCTCAAACGCATATGCCTGAGCTCGTAGCTCTTGTTGATCAGACGACTATCCTCTACCCTACTATGACATAGAGGGCGTTCACATATTTGAGAAAATTTTGTCATCCGGGCTCTTCAGCTAGCAGTTGGACTGTTCGTTGATCAACGAAACACCCAGGGAAAGTTGGTAAAACCGAAACCATCAGACCTCGCACAAGCGGGTGGTTGGACAGAAAATATTCGGTTACATAGAGAGCTAGTGCAACAGCGGTTCTGAATATACTGTTGCCGGGATTCCTTTACGGACTGTAGCAGAGAAAAGTCAAAATTTCGACAGGCCGGTCTTCGTACATAGTTTCAAGATGGCGGAGAATGGTTTACATGTCTACGATATGGTGGTAGAGGGCTGTCGACTTCCGGTAAGGATGGCCGGTAGCGATGAATGGCCTCTTGCAGAAGTACTCAGCCGAAAAGACAACGGTGATGCGAATCCCATGTTTTATGTGCATTATTTAGACTTCAACAAACGTTTAGATGAGTGGGTTACTGTCGATCGGGTTAATATAGAGAAGCTGCAGTTTCCCAAGAAAGACAACAAAACACCTCAGAAGGAAGGCAAGGCACCAAGTTCAAGAGCATCAACACCAGAAAAGGAGTTGCAGAATGGGGGTATGGCCAGGACCAAATCCACTGCCGGCAGGAAACGGAAACTTCCGATTGACAGCGAAGATTCGCAAGATAGTTTGCCACCCCAGTCACTGGTACCCACCAAGGGACCAAGGCAGACAGGTAGCTTAGTGGATAAAACACACGATGACGTAATCACTCGGATGAAGAACATCGACATGGTAGAACTTGGCAGGCACCGGATAAAACCCTGGTACTTTTCACCGTATCCGATAGAGCTGACAAACTGTCCAATTATCTACCTGTGTGAGTTTTGCCTGAAATACATGAAGAGTGTCAAATGTTTGCAGAGGCACAGAGCAAAGTGTAACCTACAACATCCACCAGGAAATGAAATATACCGTAAAAACACCATATCTTTCTTTGAGATTGATGGAAGAAAACACAAGAACTATTCACAAAACCTGTGTCTACTAGCCAAACTGTTCTTGGACCATAAAACATTATACTATGACACAGACCCATTCTTGTTTTATGTTATGACAGAGTATGATTCTCGTGGATATCATATAGTAGGGTACTTCTCAAAAGAGAAAGAATCCACAGAAGACTACAATGTAGCTTGCATTCTAACTTTGCCGCCGTACCAAAGAATGGGATATGGGAAGCTGCTGATTGAATTCAGTTACGTCCTGTCCAAGTTTGAAGGTAAAACTGGGTCTCCAGAAAAGCCCCTGTCTGACTTGGGACTTCTGTCGTACAGGAGCTACTGGTCTCAGGCCATCTTTGAAATTCTGTTGAATCTCAAAGGGGAGAATGGTGAGCGGCCACAGATCACCATCAATGAGATATGTGAGATGACCAGCATAAGGAAGGAGGATGTGATATCTACCTTGCAACATCTTGCCCTGATAAACTACTACAAGGGTCAGTATATTGTAACACTGTGCAAGGATGTCACTGATGGACACATGAAGGCCATGCAGAAGAGGAAAATTAGAATTGATCCAAAGTGTCTGCATTGGCAGCCAAAGGACTGGTCAAAGAGGGGTAAATGGTGAACTTTACCCTGAGGAGGGTGCCTGTCTGACCAGGGACTAGGAATTTATTCTGTAATATAGATCTGCAATGTGTAATGATTTCTCTTTTGCACAATATTTATCAAGAAGTGAAAATTGAAATATGTTTTGTGAAAGCACTTGAAATGTTTCAAGGTTTTAGGTTATTTTTGAAATGAAATACATCATCACAAGATTAAGACTTCAGTTTTGAGATAAAACTACGTTAATGTATTTTCTTTCAACATCTGGGTTTGTCTGGCTTTGCTAGTAGGTACCATAATTCTTCACTTCTTACCTTATACAATAAAGTATAAGGCTTGAAGAGCACTGAACAAAGAATCTGCAGTGCTTCGATAGACCTTGTAGAAATGTTGGTAGTCTGCATATCAAAGCCAAAGCTGCAACAGTGTACTTTGCCATGTGTCCTCCCAGGCTTGTCACTTTCCTATCTGCCAAAATCAGTAAAATGCAGTATTTAGCCAAAACCTATATGTATATTGTCACCTTCTTGGCATGATATGTAAGAGTGGGTCAAGTCAGTAACAATTATGTTCACAGACTCTATTTTTTGAGATTATTCCAAATGTTGTTCAACTCTTTGTTAGCATGCAACGTATGGGGCATGTTGCGCCTCATTTGTTTGAACCAAGTGTATGTGATAGTGACATATCAACTTGCAGGATAATGGGTTAAACTTCAAAAGTGCTTGTAAATTTTGTTCTGTTTGTAAAAGATAAGATTCTTGTTTTGTAATCTGAAAGCTATGTCAAAATGCCAAAGTTTTGAACTTGTAAACCCGGCCTGTACATTATGTAATGTTAAAATTCATTGTTGACCATGTGATTAATTTTAAGTCTTGACTAGAATACCGGTATATGAATAATAGCTGCGCACACCATATTATACAGGATAACACAATGTTGTGTCGGCAAGGTTGATTTTTGTTAGTTTCAAATTACTCCAGGGAGCTTAAAAAGGAAATCTAACCAGTTTCTAGAACAAGAATGATGAAAACACCATCCAGAGTTGCAGCTTTTGTCACTTCAAAGATGTGAAGTAACCAAATAATATATGTACACATCTTCAACTCTTTTCTCTCAAGCATATGACAAAAGAGAAATTAATTTTCAGAACAGATGCCAGGTTATATCAACATATCAAGAGACACTAACTTTTCACTGCCTATTTTGTAACTTTTGCATAAACAGAATTTGCTTTTATATCATGCCGATGTTTTTTTACTCTAACATGTTGAATATGCCTTCACACATGTCGTGGATTAGATGTATGGTTTTGACGTGAAAGGAGGGTATGATTAAATTGATAGGCAGTGTGGTGTCAGAATAGATGTATGGAAATTGAAAAGAAAAATTAACACTTTTGAAAGAGATTTTTAAAATTCATTGCATCAATTTGCAGTCAATCTAATTTATTTTCAAATGGTGTTTGCACAGAAATGTAATAGAGTTTGTATAGAATGATCCTTTTTTTGCAGTTTCTTTGTGAAAAGATCTTACGATTCTACATTCAGGTGTGTTGCACTCATTTCTTTCCACAAGTGTACAGTTGAATGCAATGAATGGTCTTTTGAGTTGTAAGTAGTTCCAAGTTATATTTCATTTCTATTAAACTTAATTTAAATATCAAAATCCTATATTGTTGAGTCACGCAATCCAACCATCCAAGGATATATATCTGTATGCACATTTTAACAAAGAGATACAAAATACCTCTGAGATTTACTAGTAATGTCCTTTTTCTGCCACTATTAAACTTGCAAATTCAAAAATAATGAACAATACCAGTATTATTATTCTAACCATTATTATATAGACAAAAAAATTACATTTCCCAAAATAACATTCCTTGTTTGGAGCACTGATGTGTATTGCTGCGAAAACGAGCCCTGCCACTCCTTGACGTGTTCTGCTCCAATGACCAAGCTACCCGAGTGGCAGAGGCTACGGATTCGCAGCAATGATGTGTATTGATTGGACATGTCAAGTCAAATTAAAGTCATAGTGTTGGATGCGTCTTCTATCAATCCTTTCACCACCATGGTTTGGCCCAAATCCTTTGCTATCAATAGTAACTGTTAACTTAGACCGGCCCCCAGTCGCCTGGCTTTTTTCGGCAGCAGTTAGGCTCACCAAGGCCAAGTTCACCTCACGATCTATGCAACAGCCTATCACTTAGCATGACAGTCTGCTGAAGATTAGTCCTTCAATATATTCTGTTTTGATATTTACATGCCAACACACTACTATAGACTCATTGGTTGACAAGTTAAATTTGTCCCATATCTGTATCTTCTCTGGTGAAAATAAAATATTACCTGGTATTGAATTATGAAGCTAAAAGACCAAAATTTTCAATCCCAGTCATCATTGACACATGTGTTCATGGTAACATAAAAGAAATTACGCTGTGAATATTTTGCTTGATCCAATCAAAATCCAGTGGGCAACTGTAAAAATGAATGCATGCATCCATCTATGTCAGCCTTAGATGTCCTGCATTCCATCCACACGTACAAATTTTTAAGATTACCTGTTCTCCTAGGCATTTGAAAGTAGGTACATGTAAGTTCATGCGAATTACATATGCTCTAAGTGAAAACTGCAGTAGTTTGTGCACAGGTGAACTGAAAATGAATAGTCTAAAAATATGTATAAATTGTAATTATGAAACATTGATATCACTAATACTGAGTTAATATTTCATCCAGGTTGAGCTTCCTTTCTGCAGAGCAGCACTTGATATAATTGCTGTATGTGTACAAGTTGTGTATGGCATAGGCCGGCCAGGGCGTCCAATTTACAAGGAGTATACACTCCTAGTATATTGGACGTCCCGGCTGGCCTTTGTTATACTATGGTCATACACAACTCATACATGTATAGTGATTTTATCAAGTGCTAGTCTACAGAAAGAAATGGCGTACATGACTCTGTGATCTCATTTGATCAGATGTCAGTTTAGCCTAGACTTCTATTCGTCCGCTTGCCTCCGTACCTCCGACCCACTACCGTCTAGTCTCGTGAGCAGTATTTCGAGCTAGAGTTGTAAAAACTGCTCATTTGAATGTCAATGGTCGCCAACTGAGACCCTGACGTCACTAGCGTCCCTTTCAAAGTCAATCACTGAAAATGACCCTCTCATGATTGGCCTATGACTTGGTTGGGCAGAGCTGCAGTGTCAACACGATTAACATATTTGACGTCATATTAATTAGCTCTGCCCACGTCAGGGTCTCAGTTGGCGACCATTGACATTCAAATGAGCAGTTTTTACAACTCTAGCTCAAAATACTGCTCATGAGACTAGACGGTAGTGGGTCGGAGGGGCGGAGGCAAGCGGACGAATAGAATTCTAGGCTGTCCGTTTGGTAAGCCAAATTTGATTGGTGTTGGACAAGCGGTTTCAGATAAGATATTTTGGCCAACACAAAAAATTTGGCTCAAACAATAGCTCATACAAATTTTTTCCATCAGATAATCAACTTTGACAGTCATCTATACATCTATATTTACAAACAATATTTTAAAAAGTCAAAAAAACTTTTTTGACTAAAAAAGAAATTAGCCATACAATTTGCATATAACATTTTCATAATCATTGGGAGCATTTAGTATTAAAATCAGCCGAGGAACATACCTCATAGTTTTAAAAGAGCTTTGGGAGAATAACTTGTATTTATCTTAAAGAACTATTGTACCCCCCCCCCCCCCCCCCCCATAGAAATAGGTAAATTTTATCATTGGAATCGGAATGTCATTTCTAAGAATCTACAAACCAAGTTTGAAAGCTATTAGATAAACGCTTTCGTCGGAGATGTTTGACCCAGAATGAGAAAATTTGCCCCAAAATATATGCAAATTTCACCATTTAATAAATTTGAATGAAGTTATCCCTACAAACCAGAAAAAAATAAAAAATATCTGACAGGCAGCTTCAGAAATTTTGTAATTTTCCCAACAGGCGACCTAGAGGCCGATATACTAGTAGTTTCATTGTAATGTTTAAGATAATTGAGATATAACAGGTGTGGGCTGGTTTGCCAATTAAGGGAATACTAATGAACATAGGACATATTTGAATAGCAGCAGCAAATCTCGGAATATGCTGTGGATATCTTTTTTGGATGGGAAAAAAGAGTCCAACTGGTGATCATTTGCATAGATCAGTGCTGGCTGTGACTGCTGATGGCATATATCGTGCGTGTTGGTAGTGCACTTTGCCTGATTACTAACATTTAACCATAGCTCAACTGTCAAGACAAGCATTTTGTTTGACCAAAACCGGCAAAAATTGTTCCCAAAATATAAGTATGTACATTTTATCATACTTTCAGCAAATCGAGCTCAGATCACCTTATGGTCATCTTATTGATACGCTATAATGTGTGCTGCATAGGCCACACATCTCTGGCTCAATATTCATATCTGGGTCCCTTTGCATCATGATATTTTTTAAATGTCTGAGATACGGACGGGAAAACAGGTCTATGTAGGATAATGGACATAGCTGTCTACGATGATTGATAATAGTGGTAATGGTTTTGTTTTAAAGTTATTCAAATTACTGTAATTTGCATATAAAGTCTGTATCTGTCAGCCAGAACATTAGTAGCACTGTACAGCGTTAGCATATTTTTTGCTCTGCCACTCAAGTGAAAATCAGTAATACAAACATGTGATCGACTTCCTTGTGGGAAATAAGCACTGCAAAACACAAGAATAATGTATTAACTTTTATTCTTTTTATATATGTTTTGTATAAAATATAAAATCCCGTGTTTTCAAGAAAATAAAAGAAAAGCGAAAAACAAACTACTTTTATCTGGTAAAAAAATAATTTCTACAAAGATTAGTTTGTGGCTGGACAAGTATTCGGAAGTGTTATAGGTAAATACCTGAAATAATATCTTAAGAAATATTCAAATGTCATGGACAGTAAAAACATTTCCAACAATAAATACTTATGTACAATATAAAAATTACAAAAACACATGCATCATATTAAATGATAAATTCATGGATCTTATATTTGTAGTTTATGCATTCCTAATTGACAAATTTCCTGTCAACTATCTACACAGATTTAAATTACCTTTTACTTCGTTTTTTTTGAAAGGCACATGATAGGTAGAATATATATTGATGGATGGATCATTTTTGCATTATGTGTCATTTACAAAACCATGCATTTTTCAAGACTTTATTGAAAATCTGTACACTAATCAAGATTTTTCAGAGTTGAAAAACACATGAGAGAACCTACAAAACTATGCAATACTTTATGTAATTTGTTATAATAAAATGAATTACACAGCTAATGATTTCTTCCTCTTAAAAAATGACATTCATAACATGTTCATGTGTCGGGAACACAGGACCCGTTTGACTAATTAGCAGAAGACTTGATGACAGTTGTAAACACTTAAATGGTATCAAAAGAGTCAGCTAGAATAATATTACAAGGCAATGCCAAAATGCATGATATCCTGAAGTTAAACTCAAACTTTCTCTGAAAACACTGTCAGTGAATTTGCCACGGTATGGCTTTATATTGTCCACCTTCCATTTGCATATGTGTGAAGGCATTACTGAAACATCTCGGAGATGAAAAAACTCAAGCAGTTGATGAGAGTGAAGACTGTAAATATCTTGATTTTTAAACAGAAGCTTTACTTAATAATCGTAACTAGTCTCTAGAGTCTGTCTCGTGAAAGAATCATTCACTATTAGTAAGTTATTTGGAGTTATACAGGAGAATAACACATCTTCCTGACACAGGTCAGAATAACTTTGAGGTCAAGCACTCAAATCTACAGTAAAAAGCGATTCTTTCACAACCTGAAATTACTCCATCGATAACACTGGTTAGTAAATTCAATGTTATACAGCTAACATCTTGTAAAAACTTGTATCATACAATTCCATTTCGTCTTGTGAAAACTTTCCCAAGTAACTACCCGTGATAATACGAAGAGGATAATCAGAAGTGAAATATATCTCCAACTATGGTTGTACCCTGCACAGCTAAAACTTCATAGGGCACTGTGAATAGGAGATAATACTGCACAGTTCAAAGGTCATAATGTCATACTTTGCATACTGAAATGAGAAATTGTTTAAATATATTTATCTATACTGAACGTTGCCTCATTTCAGTTGGATTCTGACTCTACGAGAGAGCGGGAGAACATGCAGTAAAATACAATATGCTGACAGATATTTACATAGCTGACGAGTTTGAAATATGATCAAATTTTAAATGGGCACAAATTCATCACCTAATGATTTTTAAGCAAACAGGGTTGCTTTCTATCTAAGCTTCAAATTGTCTTACCAGCAATTCTCTTTCTCCCATGTGGTGTTTATTTCTATGGTTAGCCTATGGAGTCTGGTAGAAAGATGATTAAACTATTTTACTACCGATTTGTGAACATACAATTGTTGGAAATGTCAGAATAGCTTATATAATGGCATCTTTAGATTTATTTTTTCTTTGGTTCCTAAGGAAAAATAACTTTTAAGAATAAATGGTACATTGACATTCTCATTTGACCATATAAAATACAACAATGCATTGAGGCAATGGCAAAGAAGACGGTTGAAAATTAGCTGCCGTTTGAAAAAGTAAAAACACTGGTATGAGTATGACTACTTAAGTTAAAAAATCAAAATAGCTGGAAGCATACAAAGGTACCATATTGTTTTCTATCAACACTTTCACTCGTGGCAAAATATTTTGGTTGTGAAAGAGCTGAGAATAATTAAAGCAAGGTGCAACTCCTTTGTATAGTTGATACAATATGTACCCTGTTTAACTATGATCACCACTGGTGTTGAAAGATATTTCACAGATATCAATAGATAAAACCCTGTTGCTGCAGTGAAATCTATAGACTAGGCTGTCTGCCAACATGTCACAGCTGGAAATCCCAATTCCTGACATAAATGAATCTTCAGATTTTGAAACAGATGGGATGTTGAACATCACTTGATGAAACCGACACTGATTTTATGTGGACATTTCATCATGCTGTATTGCAGTGTTCATTTTGAAAGAAATACTGACTGAGCTGATACTGGATAACAAAATGTCAACTCAATTTTGTCAGAATCTTCATTTCTTATCATTTTAGTGACATTTCTTTGAAAATAAGACTTTAGTGGTTAAGATTTCTACATTTCTCCTCCTGTCTGAAGCTTTCGACATTTCATGTCAGATGATCTATGACCCTGACCTTTCACCTGAATTTAAAACTCTAACAATATGCATACCATTGGACATATAAAAGCAATATTATTACAAAATACAGCTAGAGATCCATAATTATGGAATTGAACAGTCCCCATATTGGATTTAACCCTTTTACCACCATGGTTTGTCCCAAACCCATCGCTAATCAATGGTGATTGTGGAACTGTTTACAGGGCATTGGGGGTGTATAGGTTAAAGAGAAAAAAATTTGAAGAATAACACATTAAAATTTGATGAGGCAAAATTCAAGCCATGAAAAATGGCTCCAACAAAATGTAAAAATTCCAGAGGATAATTAAAGCATTATGTTCACTATTCCTGAGGTGAAAAAAAATTTATACACAAATATTGCAAGTACGTGTGTACATTGTTATCTATCCCTACCCCTTTATATACAATAGACTAGTCCACTCTAACCTTTTATGTATAATAGACTAGTCCACTAGTCCACTACTGACACCTTGTTATCGGTCATAACACATCATCATTGGACTAAAGATGACAAGGTACTTGTTGAACAAAATCTTGTCCAGCACTGAAGATATACAAATATTTGATTGCTACACTACAGATACTGCAATTTTATCATCAAAACTCTATGCTTTCATAAAGCATACAATAATTTGTTATTCTACGGTCACTTTTATTTACAAACAAAAATAAAAAATATAAATAGTAAAATGTGAGACAGAAAGAATTACTACTTGAACTCAACTGAGCCACAGCCAGGCCTTCTCGGAAAAATGTTCCCAAGCATTGCTACATAGTAATATTGTTGGCTGTATAGAGGGTGGATTTGGTATTTGATTACTCTAATCCTTTCTACGGAAATGCTACTGTAATATCCCATCTACCAGCAATCTTTAGTGGTGCCATATGGATACATTTGTATTGTAGGTATTTCGCTATCACTGCCGGATCCATTACGCTGCTCATTGCTGAAGTTATAGTCATCTTCATCCGTGACTCTAGTCTTTCCTTTTCCTTTTCCCCTTGTTTTTGTTTTCCGTAGTTTACGCCTTCCTTCAGGTTCTTTGCATGTCTTCGGCCTCTGCTTCGTGAACTGTTTGACGTTGTCCTCGGAGGTTGATTCATAAAGATTTTCCTGCGATGAGAAGAGGGCGTTCAGAGTCGGAAAGCTCTCTGAATGTTTTGGCACGTCGCTGCTGGCAGACGAGTCCATCGGCTCATCACGGATCAGCTCGCTCACTGGCGGCCGTGGTAAAGACTTTGAGCGGCCCGAGCCCGCACTTTTGGTGTGTCTGAAATGTTTTGGAATGTTATCGCTGGTGTAACCAGACGTTGAACTGTCATATCGGGAGTAGAGCTGTGACATCTGTGTGGATGGATTGTCCTTTTGCTGGCAAGGTTGGTGGCTGCTACACTGTGAGGACGTACTCTCACATTCACTGTTGCAAATGGAGCAGACAGGATCCTCTTCACGATCAGCTGTCTGATTCTTTTCACAGCACGCAGGTTTGACTTCTATGATAGTGTGTCCCGTTTGTTCACTCTTCACTGATGCATCGTCATTCAGACCTTCATCAGACAAAAACAACATTCAAATGAGATATGCACTACCATTCTTTCATTACGCCTTTCTGATAATTGTTTCATAAACCTCAATTTTGACATTGGAAATCTTTCAAATTTTCGTTTGGTTTTGTACAACTTTGCCCACACTACTGTGTTTGTTTTGTATTTCTGGGTTTTTTTCTTGATTGATTTTCATAACAATCATTTTATTACACTCCTTATATTATAACCTGTCACTACCATTATAGTGTTTATGCCGTCCCGTTACTTTCAATGGTGAGATCTCTGGACTTGTGTTGCAGTGGAGTGAAGGGTTGTGGGACAAATTATTTCATTCTTGTAGTTAACATTTTCAAAGTGCCAATACTGTTTTGCCACAACTTTCTGATGATATACAATCTCCACACAGGTCAAAATAAGGAATGTGGCTTGGTAATTTCCTGTACGCGAAGAAACATAAAATGCAAGTTTTCCAATCTAGCTTGGTCATTACTTTGGTCTCAGGAAAAGGTTTCCATTGAGTCAAGATTCAATTTTTGTGGTGAGAAATGTCCTTCAAAAAACACATCTACATTCATCTGTGTCTGTTTATCAATCTTTTGAAACAAGCTCAGTGTATGAAAACTTAAACATACCTATATCATCCAATGGTTTAGGAAATTCAATTTTACCATCATTATTTCTGAGTGATGGCAGAGGGGATGGCGGTACTTCTTCAGCTACCAACTCCTGCTGGTCTGACACAGAGTCTCTACCACTGTCATGCTGTTCAATTTTGTGATTGCAATCCTGCCTCTGCAGCTGTAGTTGGCGGAAAATCTCCATTTCAAGTTCTGACCTATAAAACAGGAAAGATTACCACAACATTAATTCATCAATTCATAAAATTAATCAGTGAAATCTGATATTGATCTCCTTTTAGTTTTAGACGATTCTGACAACTTTCTGCTGATAATACTGCATAAGTTTGGATGGATGGTGATTAAATCCAAAACTAGAACATATTTATACAAAGAGTGTGGCGTTTCAAATAATAGCTTTATCTGCTAGCTCTCTAAACCACATTTGACATTGTTTGATCCATAGTTGAAAATACATATTTATTTTTTTCCTTTAGCACTCTGAGTTGCTAATACCCACTACATTGATGATAAGCAACTCTGATTCTAGCAGGATGCAGACTGTGTCTACTCAGGTTTAAACACACAACATACTAGTACGTGAGGGTAGTCATTTCATGGATACCCTACCTGAGTTGTTTTTCTCTGTCACTGGAAATAAAAGCATTGTCAAATCGATAGTAATCCACCAGCTCCCTCAGTTCTGGATTCTGTCCATACAGATCATCTTCTATTCTCTGTATTCTTTCATCACACTTGTGTTCATTGAACAGTCTCACCTTGACAAAGCAGAGAATGTCGACAGTTATGATAACGATGAAATGAGGATTAGTGGAACAGGTTTGTTGCTCACATCACTTTTCATGCCCATTTTAATAAATAGTCTAACTTTTGGGGCAAGAAGCAATCACAGTCATTCAGAAGGTTAACTGCCAACATTACTTTGGTGTTTCTCAGTGAATTCTTGTTTCCAATATGACATCCCCCAATCATAACAGTGAAAAAGACTGGGCACTGGTCTAAAATTTCATCTTGAAGGTCTTTAAAAGTTGACATTCCTGTTGTTACTGGACTGGACTTTAGCGGGATACTTATCATTGTTGTCACCTTAAAAAAGCTGTGCCATACACATCAATGGCAATGCTTCACTCCTAGTCACATTATCATTGCTTTCAATATCATCTTCATCATCATCAGCATCATCTTCAAAGCCACAAACAGTACCGTAACTACCATTAGCAATAACATTATTATCACTGCCATTTTCACCACTACAGCAAAGATTAAGTCACACTTTTGCTACATCTGTAAAAACCAAAGATGACCTACCTCTGATCCAGTGCTGGATATGCCATCATCACCAATGCCAAAGGTACCATCACTATCATCAAAGTAATTGAATGGTTTCTCAGGCAAGCCATGCTGATGGGATATGGCATTGATTCTGAATTCTAACTCATCCACCTGATACTCAAACTCTGCCAAGGTAAACTCCTGGAGTGAAAAAAACAATGTCCATTTTCACTAGATTAGTCTTTTCACGCCGAGAACATGATCATGATTTTTACTAGCAAGCTAATCAAGTTAATAATATAAGTTGTGCTGGCTATGATAAACTAAACTGCCAATTTTGCTCTCTGGCTCTACTATAAACAAGTCATCGTTGATGACACAGTCCCCACTTGTTAATGGGTGCTTTGATTACAGGTCCTCAGCGAGGATAGAGTCCTCTTCATTAGGTCTGTGATAAAAATACTTTTGAATAAATTCGCTTGATACATGTCTGAGTTGTAGTTCAGGACATGAAAAAATCGTAATAAAATGGCCATATGGTGGCCACAATGGATCGAATCACAAAACAAATCAATGTGCATATGTATGACATACGGTAGGTCAATGTCCTTGTACCAACTTTGATTAAAATTGGTTGAAATATGCCTGAGTTATGGCTTTGTACATGAAATAATCATAACAAAATGGCCGCACAGCAGCCATATTGGATCGTATCACAAAACAAATTAACATGCACATGTATGACATTGGTCAATCTCCTTGTACCAACTTTGAATAAATTTGCTTGATACATGTCTGAGTTATGGTTCTGGACATGAAAAAACGTAATAAAATGGCCACACAGCGGCCATATTGGATCGTATCACAAAACAAGTCAATGTGCATGTGTATGACATAGGTTGATGTCCTTGTACCAACTTTGAATAAAATTGGTTGAGATATGCCCGAGTTATGGCTCTGTACATGAAAAAATCGTAACAAAATGGCCGCACGGCAGCCATATTGGATCGTATCACAAAACAAATTGATGTGCATAGCTATGACATTGGTCAATGTCCTTGTACCAACTTTGAATAAAATCTGTAGAAACATGCCTGAGTTATGGCTCTGTACATGAAAAAATCGTAATAAAATGGCCGCCTGGCGGCCATATTGGATCGTATCACAAAACAAATTGATGTGCATATGTATGACATAGGTCAATGTCCTTGTACCAAGTTTGAATATAATGGGTTGAGATATGCCTGAGTTATGGCTCTGTACATGAAAAAATCGTAACAAAATGGCCGCACGGCGGCCATATTGGATCGTATCACAAAACAAATTGACGTGCATATCTATGACATTGGTCAATGTCCTTGTACCAACTTTGAATAAAATCAGTTGAAACATGCCTGAATTATGGCTCTGTACATGAAAAAATCATAACAAAATGGCCGCCTGGCAGCCATATTGGATCGTATCACAAAACAAATCGACGTGCATCTGTATGACATATGAAGTAATACTTGTACCAAGTTTGGATGAAATCGTTTCGGGCATCTCTTAGATATCTGCGTGAACGGACGGACGCACGCACGGACGCACGCACGGACGCACGCACGGACGCACGCACGCACGGACACGACCAAACCTATAAGTCCCCCCGGACGGTGTCCGTGGGGACTAATTAACTGCTTGCATAGGCAGTAATTAACACAGCAATTTAAATGTCTAATACACATGATCACAGAGCTAAAAATTGTCCAGACATTGAAAAGCAAGATTAATCTAATTGCTGTCTCATCTGAAAGCATGAGAAAACAGAACAAGTGATATAGATGAGTCCAAACAATTTTTCATGTATTTCCAATGTGTCATTCGCCATTCAGTGGATTACTCAGTGTCTAATATACATATATCAATGACAACCATGCACAGTTCAGGTATTACACATCTGCTGATACAAATCACCTATCTAAACAAATACCTCATCTGGTATCAATACTGCCTGAGTACTCACCGATGGTACCATGCCATCGCTGTCTGAATCATCACTATCATGCGACCTCTGTAACCCGGTACACCACAGAAATTTCTGCCAGGTGAAGCAAAGAACTTCACGGAAGCTGACTAAAGTGTTGTCATGTTTTCTGGATTCTTTGTAGTTTCGAGTCAAGAGTGACTTTGCCTGAAAAGTAGAAAAGGAAGCCATAAGTAAACTCTGAAACATAAAATAAGATTGATCTCCCATGATCGGTTCATTAAAGTGTTTTTAATGTTCACAGATTGTAAATTACTTGCTAGTATTCCTGCTTACCTAAAAAGCTGATTTGGAAATATTTTCACAACACATGAAGCTTGTTATGAATCAGTAGCAAGACAACAGCAAGTCTGAATATGCCAGGCATAACAAATGTAATAAAATATAGTTAAAAGTAAGAATTTTGCATTTTTTGTGTTTGGATACACAGGTGTACAGTAAAAATGGTCAAGTTTGCTGAAAAGTATTTCATGCTCTTTGCTTGCTAAGCCATGCTGTGGTGCAATTCAAGGGGTCTATATCCTGTGTTTGAACCCTCTTGCATGAAATGTGCGTAAAAGCAGTTCCGTGTGAAACCTGTCCTTATGAACACCTCTCTAATCAGGACACCTCTTTATTAAGGACAGATTTATCAAACCAAAAGTTACACTTTGAATGGAAATTTACCTGTCTATTAAGGACACCTCTATATGAAGGACACTTTTTCCATTCCTGAAGGTGTCCTTATAATAGACAGGTTTCACTGTAGTTACATAAAGCTGAGTACTTACCATGCCAAGGAACAGTATAAGTATTATGATGAAGTAAGAAATGTAGAAGACTGGTACGCCAATTGGATAGATCTCTTTCAGTTCACTGTAATCATAGGCACCTCTGATGGTTGCTGTCATAGTCTGGACGGCAAAGCCAATATCACTGAATGCAAGAGACTGTGAGCCAAATGCAAGCATACCCATTACACTGTAGATAGTCATGATGACTGTGTACCAAAGCTGTAAGAAAGGGACAGTCACGTCATGTTGATTAATCATTGTCATTTTAGAATCAATGATATTTGTCTTGTAAACCAAAGGATGTGCTCACTCTTTCCGAAACACTTGACATCATTTCATTTCATAACATGGTGTTCATTTCATTGTCACTCTTTCACAACATTTTACTCAGGGCTAAATACGTAAATGCCCATTTACAGTAGATGCTAAAGATGATGTGTGTATGTGTGTGTGGCTGTAAGAATCTGTACTGATTGCACCACCCTTCATTTGTGTAATAAAGGGTGTGCTCACCTTTTTCAAAACATTTGATGTCGCTTCCTGATTTTATGACAGAAGCCTGTGTATGTCATTTTTTAAACACTTGGCTGTCTATTGTGGGCGCCTTTCATATTGATGTTTTCTGATATCCTGACAATTTACAATTTGGTAACTGCCAAGAGTAACCTTGTATAGCTCTGAAGTTGTGCAAAAGAGATATTTAACTCTTCTCTCTAACCACATAAACCAACACGCACCTTTTGAAAACAAGAAACAAATTTGGGCAACTGCACATGAGAAGGGTACTTACAGTGAAGATGAGTAACTGTTTAGTGGCGCAACTGATGATGTTGCCAAACTTTGCCACCACTCGGAGAAAACGTAGCGCATGGAATACTTTGAGTGTCACTAGGAATACGATTGCACCACCAACATCCCGTAAGACCTGGAAACACGACATGGAGAGACATTAAGATATCAGTTCGTTTTTCTACAATATGTCAACAGAGAGGTACAACTTGACTGTATTGTCATGAAAAACAACCTGTACTTTAAGGGGATTACATTTCTTATTTTTATAATGTCTTTCAAAAATAAAAAGGTGTAAGAGAGATCACAGCTTCAGCATTATCATCAATTCAATGTTATTGCTCAAGGCTCCTGAAGTATGTACTGCTAACACATTTGAAAACATATGGACCTGAAAAGGAAAATATACATTTTTCAGAAAAAGAATAACACCTCACAATATGTCTTTATATTTGTTAAGAGGCACCTACCTGATCCCAGAATGCCAAGAATGACATGTCGACAAACTGCTCATGATATGTGGCTTGTAGCCTTTCACTGATTTGATTGACATAGACACACCGGTATACATAGCAGGCAAAGAATAACAGTGAAAACAAGCTGAACAAAATCTGAAGGAGTGGAAAAAGAGAACAACATTGTAAACACTCTATTGAAAATATGAATCATTTGAAAAGATTCTTTTTTTCATTAAAAAATCTACCATAAATAAATTGAACAATTCTCATGATTGTTAAATTGTTTGGCAGTCACAAATATATTTCAAGACATATCATTATTCTGCATTCTTTACTTTTCAGGACCTAATGTTGCTGAATGAGATATTCTGCAAACAGTCTGTACACTACGAGAGATTTTCCGCTGAAAATAGCATTTATCTTTTATAAGCTTGAGTGACTAGCCACATTATATCACTGACCAGTAATGGAACAATGTCACTTATTTCTGCCAGCTGGTGTTAGAAAACTACAAATGCCAAAGGTACCATTAACATTTCCCCTTTGTCAAAACATAATATACTGTTCTCCTAAAATAACATTTTGTTCACAACCCAATGTCTCACTGTGAGGAAGATCTTCAAAAATGTAGTAAATACGGTAGGTGTCAAATTTACACTGCTGTCTATTTTTTCGTTTATATAAAACCTCTCCCACTCTCAATTTTCTTTAAAGTGGCATTTAAGTAATACCAGACTAAAAATGTCATACCTCAACGTATGTCCATATTTGAAGGAAGTATTCCCTTTTCTCTTTGATGGCTTTATAGATCTCACATTTAATGGAGTACACCACTATGGCAAGGAACATTAGCTGTAAAGCAATAAATGTAAACAATTTGAATTTGAAAAAAATGATCATCACAGGAAACATGGTTCTCAGCAACAACAATGTACAGTGGAATGAGAGAAAAGTTGTTTGCAAAAAAGAAGAGTGACAACAGAGCAATGCTTGATAGAGAATGATTTGAATATATACTCCTTCAATATTTCAAACAATGAAGGATTATCACATTTGTGACATACACTATCAGTAGATCCCCATTTTCTATTTTTACACCTCATAGTTACATGCATATCCTTGTGACAACTTTAAAGACAGAAATCACTGTGGTAAGGGGCTGAAAATAACATAAAGTTTGTGAAGATTGGATGTCTGCATAGTTAAGAATTTTGTCCTGTAACTGTCGTTTACTGCTCCATTAGCATCTTGTTTGTTGGCAGGAAAAACACAATCACGTAGGAATAAGCCAAATCTAGACCTACCTCCCAGACCATGATAAAGTAATCATAGAAGGTTTCGTATCTGTACAGCATGACTGACGCTATGATGGGGAATGGGTAGACACCACCTGTACCAGGCATTTCAAGCAGCAATGTTATCGACCTGAAATAACAACATATAATCAGATGTCTATTTGTAGTCACCAATACAGAAGAGCACCTTTACAATAAGTCCGTACACCACAGTATGCCTTCCATTGACTGTGTTGACTATGTTGGCACACTCAAGACTCAGGAAGAAAGAGGCTGATTTTGAAATTATTTTATTCCTCATTTACATCCATATTTCTGCCCATCTTTGATTAACAAAAATGCTGCACACAAGATATTTGTATAATTCCCATCACATCTTCTCATCACTCCTACTTGTTACCCTTCCAAAGTCTGTGCCACTGTAACCTGTATCAACATGAAAATGTATGCTTGGCCAATCTATGTGTACTGCATGTGTGGTTGACTGAGAGCAGTTTTGTAAATGTCCAAATGTGTACACTACTTACGTGAATAGATTGGTTGGAGGGTTGTACAGTGTGAACTCTACGATTACAACTCTAGTGTTTACGTCTATCCAGTTCTTTTCCTTCAGCAACTGCAATTGTTCAGATGCTGCCAGCCTGTTGTAAAGAAAAATAACAAAGACTGAAATAAGGATTTGACTGAGTAACATGCAAAGTAGAATAAAGCCACAAGACAACATATATCAGATTCTTTATTTTATACTCAAAGTGATCTGCTCCAAAATTCCACAAGAATTCAAACTTAAAGTTGCAAAATACCTGATGCAATTTATGCGTCACTTTTGTGTTGTATTATTTTTGAAAACCTTACAAACTGAAACGTAGCATATTTCATTCACCGGGAAGCCATTTTGCAATGTATCATAGATGAAAGAGAAAGCATGAAATTTACCCATGATTTTCATGTACAAAATTTGGAAACCGTCATTCAATATCTATGTTGTCGTGTATCACAGCTGAACTTCCAATTATCAAATCATCACGTTCACACTGAGTGATACATTTGACCAGACTAACCTGGATCCATTCAGAATGACAACATATCCTTCTCCACCATAGTACCCAAATCGTCCCCATTTACAATAGCGAACAATATCACTGCTCTCCTGGTAAAGCCATGTCTCGTTGGGTCCATATGCACTTCTGTAATTCTCAGGCGATTGATAGTCAGATCGACAATCATCGACCAATCCTGACATCTGGTTTGGAACTTTGCACGAGCCTGATGGCATTCGCAGTTGCCGTAACGACGCCTGGTTGCCGAGTAATATGAGGCTGCCATCCATGATGGCACCTCGATCCTCATCCACTACCCTGTCATTGTACCAGGTGTCCCAGTAGAGGCCATCAAGTAGGTCATTCTCACACCAGGTCCAGAAATCAGAGATGGATTTGATGCCAGTGAATGGGTGTGGCGTCCTGATAAAGGTGTTCTTCACAGACTCATTGAGCATGACGTGCTGGTTGTGGAACTTACCATAGCATATCCACATGACACATATGAATAGCACACAGTAGTAAACCCAACCTCTGCAATCAATGACAAAAAAGGTGGTTATATGTGTTGGTTTGAAATTTAGTAACACAGCATTGCACATCTGAAGCACATTCACTGTCCCATTTGGAGATTGACTTTTTGTTGATGCAGAATAATAATGTCACCGATATGTATGTATAGATTGCGGCACAATTATTTTAAAATGACTGCCTTTCAAAAATGTATGACACCTGTCAAAATGACATTTTTTCCTGTGAACTTACTTGAGTATTGAATATAGTCTCTTTTCTTTGAGCATTCTCTCTTTGGCTTTCCTGAGTTCTTTTTCCTGAGGTGGTCTGGCAAAGCGTAGATATCTGGATCTCTGTCTGGCTGCAATGCCCTACAAAAGGAATCAAAAACAATTTTGTTAAAGCAACTTAACAGTTGGATTCTCATTAAAGCTCTCCAGGGAGTGACTTGTCATTTCGGATCAACCAGGTTTCATTTATCTTGCTGTGAACCAATCTGGATTATTTTTTTCTGAAATTCAATGATTTCAGGCAATCAGAGTTTTTGACTCGCAAAGTCTTAAAATCCATTTCTGGTCTACATATTGGAAAGACTTATTTGAAAAGTTTTGAAAGAAGTTTGCACTATCTTGCTTTTTGAAAATTGAAAATTTTATTTTATCAAATTCATATTATCTTTTGACTTTTTGACTCTAGAAAAGTTGCAAAATTCATTTGCTGTGAGGACTTAATGTGAAAACTGTTTGAGAGAAAGTCTTCACTATCTTGTTTTCTTGAAAACTGATCATTTCATTTTTCTTGAAAACTGATGTTTTCATTTTTCCATTTTTCCCAAAGAGTTACCATAGGGAATGGCCACCATTTTGAATTTTTGATACCAGTAAATTTCACAAAATTTGCCCCTCTAGTGCAGGAAGTTCTGAGATGTCTTTCATTCCTAAACATGAAACCCAAAGTAAAACTGTTCAAAATTTTCTTGAGCAATGTGTCAGCAACAGTTGAATACTCATTTTCAATGTGCTTATCAATACAATAGGGTGATAACAAAATTATACTTTGTATCCCTGGAAATTTTCCATGTAACTTGACATTTCAAATCACTTTATGTCTTTGACAATAAACAGCATACAACACTCAGCAATTCAACAGCATGACCCCTGACCTTAGCTAGATCATCAGCATCACCATAGCAATCAAGTCTAGATTTGGGAAGTTCTCCAGGATCTTGTAACTCAGTGTTGTCGTCGGTGTGGTCAAGTACACGGATGTCATCATAGTACTGACATGCCCTCAGCAATGACATGACCAGTATCTGTCAGAGGAGGAGACGTGTGAGGTGTGTGAGGAAGCAGAACCATAGAAAATGCATCATATCATGAAGTTCTCTGAGTTTGGATCATTAAAGACTAAAAATATACTTTGTTAAACCATTATTGTGGTACGTTCAGATAAGGTTTTTATATTTTTGTATCAAATTTGCTGAAATTGTCAAGTATCTGCATTGTCAGCTTCTGATTTTTTTGTGACACTGCTATTATGAATTTTGTTTCATCTGTTCATGGTGATTTGTTTATGTATCAATATATACGTAAGTGCATGCTCATGACAAAATATCACATACAAATTAACAAATAAACAAACAAATACAACATAACAAATACATCAACAAACAAATCACTATTTCAGATTGAAAGATGAAGGGTGATGGTAGTGGCAGTCATACCATTTGCTTCAACAGTGATACCGGTAGATTTATTGGAAATATCTGGTCATAACAGCATTACATGGTGATATCTGTGAAATCACTTACCACAATAGGCTGTGTGACAAACACACACTGTAGAATTGAGAAGTATAATGACTGTATCCACATAACTGACTTTGACTTCTCAAAGCTGGTAAAATAAAGAACATTCTTATTACCTTCCAATTACCATTGTAACAATTGTATTTATATCATTAGGTGTACTTTCTGGTGTTTTCTTTAGTTTGACATTGGTTTTGGATGACTTGTAATAAAGGAAATAACATTCAACTACATCTTTAGTTGATATCAACTAGGGATTAACTAGTGATTCTAACAAAGGACAGGCTAAATTCTTTCACAATTCAAAATCTCCTCATGATCCTAGATAAATGAAGAAATGTATATATGCTAAAACTTTGTATTCAGTTTCACACTTTTAACAAACCAACTTTTCATATGTCACTGTATGTTTTGTAACTTTCAGCAAGATTTCAATCAGATATTTGTCAGTCTATTCCTCACTCTATTCCAAAACTGGTTATTATGTCTCTAACTGCAGTCTACCAAGACATTTATACATAATAAAGATTTGTTGGACACCGATGCATCTATCAAAACAAGATTAAATTTAGGGAGGACAGAGAATTGATATGAAGTTTATGATCTATGTCAGGAGTTTTTCACAATACTCTATATGTTGTGACAAACTTACCTAAGACCAAAAAATACTGTGAAGAAAGCTGACCAGATGGTAACTTGGATGATGAGGAACCATGCAATGTATCTACACCAGTATGGGATGTAGTACTTCTGGAATTTCTTGTGAATTGGCAGTTGAGCTTTCTCCCTGTAAATGGTGGATGTCATGCTGTTTGTTTCTGTTGTAGCCATTTCATTGTCAGACAGCAGTCTGGTAGGGAAAACAACAATTTACTTTTAATCATGATAATTATAAAATCTAAATCAGTGATATAAATTATAAGTTGTGGTAATGGTTTTGATGGTGATAGTTTTAAAGTGTAAAGGGCAGTTTGTATGAGAGCTGTGGACTACACTCAGGTTGACAGTAAGCTATAGAATATAAGAGACAAGACTGGGGACCACTGGGTCAATACTGAACAATTTTACAAATCAACATAATCCTAGGGGGTCAAGTAGGTTACATGTAACCCTTTGAGTGCCCTAATTTTTCCTACCAAAATTTTAGTGTAACATTTAACGAAGTTTTTTGAATTTTTCTTTAATTTTTTTGATAACTTTGTACAAAATTGAAATCCCATTTCATTGGCTACAGTTGTTAATAAAAATTTTCACAAAACCTGAAAAAACTGACTGGGGTATATTCTATAAAGGTGACAAAAACTGATTTTGGCACTCAAAGGGTTTTAACAAAGCCATGGAAGGGCCTCCTAAGAACATCAGATTGTTTTGATAAAGAAAGTGAGACCCAATGTTCTTCAGGTGCACAAAAATATCTTTGTCTGCTATGTGTATGAATGTACACCATGAAGTGTCCATGAATGTGACAGAAATTTCCTGCACATACATATATGTTTTATAAAACATATACACAGATATACATAGAAACACACAAATCATGCTGATGGTGTTCTCAACATATAGTACTTTCACTCCAGAGGCAAACAAGCCATATTTGGCTGCATACCTATTTCTGTCCTCACTGCTGAGATCACCAAAGCCACTGGAACAGCTGGCTGAGTCATACTGAGGAGGCAGCTGTTGTTGAGGTCGAGGCTGTTGGTGTTGTACAACCTCTACTGGTTCTCTGCGTTCCGATGACTGGTCTGATGAATCTCTATCCAGAACAACACCAGGGTCTGATCGTAAACTTTCCTTGCTACCACTTAGCAGATCCTTAAACAAGAGAGAAATAGGTAGTAATCATGCCATATTTTGGTCCTTTCTTTGACCCAATATGTTCTGACAACAAAACAAAATTACCTATGGAAATCCATTGAGGGAATACCTTTTTGACACAATTTGCTATGCATGATTATACACAGTTCAGGAGGTATGAAACACTGAAATTCTAATATCTATGCAATAGATCTGATATCTTTTCTGCCACCGAAGATATTTCGATTAAAGTATATTTGTAACTTTTTTGTATTTTATCTTTTTTTACCTTTCCAAAACAAATATACTGACAGCCACTGAAGTGTATATGAAAACTAAAAACCTGACCAATTTCTACTAGTGCAAGAAGAACTGAAAGGATTATGTTGAACTTGTTTATTTTTCATGAAAGCATGATTTTTCTATTCAAAATTGTCTGAACAACATCCAGTTGGACCACAACATTGTCTGCAAGGTCATATGTAACAAAATGTCTCTTTTTTGTGTCAGATGATAATGCAAGCAATATCTGTATTTGTATGTAAAAATGTTGAACCTACAATGCATACATCGTGAAATTCAAAACATTATTATCAATCTAAAAATAAGATGCTCATTTATACATGGCAATTTAACACAAACGTTTGATACCTGGAATCTGTGTCTGTATCTCCATTTATCCTGAGCCCAGGATTGCAGGCTTTGCCACGTCCAAGCTGTTTGTTCAACAAGAGATGGATAATAAGACTCAGCCTGACTGCCTGTCAGTAGGGTTTCCACAGTTTCTGTTGAAACAGAAGGAAAGGGAAATAAACTATTATAAGAAATACAACAACATTAAAGGTACACGGTCACTGTAAATTTGCATATTCCATATATAATAAAGGGGCAGGGCTTAGCGTACTACCCGGTAACACCAGTAGCTGTCGGTCCTCCATATTTGATATATCAAAGTTCATGCAGACAACACTGCTAAGTATGCCATGGCTAATCGTGCGGGGGAGCCCCTTTTAAAAAGCGGCCACCCGCGTATAATCTGCGATTGGCTATCAGAAAACGGGTGACTGAACCCCTTTAAGTTGAACTTGAAGATGGTTCTTTTTTGTACACAGTTTGGAAGTGGATGTTGATTCCCCCCACCCTCAAATTAATTTCCATATTGTGTAAGTTCTGTTTAATCAGGAGGAAATGGTGACGATTACTATCACAGTCAATGACCGAATGCACTACCTTATCTATTACTTAGGCAGTGGAAAGTGTAACATTGAGGATCTTTGTCTTATCAAAAGGATATATTTTCATTGATCTTCTATGCTTTTCTTTAGTGGACTCGAGATACCTTATCTCATACTCATGGAGCGACAGTTGTTCAGACAGACAGACAGCACACAAGGTCCATCAAACAAAACTTACCATTGGACGATATCTGACTGGTTCTTTTCTTGGTTGAATACAGCTTCTCTGATTGGCTATCAACTTTTCTGGGCTAATTATAAAGATGCAGAAAAACACATTAGCATCAAATAAACATACATTAGAGCTCTGGCTGAGCACCATCACTGATCACATACTGCAAACGTAAAATGATTGAAGACTGATTTGGGGGTTCCACATTCTATATACAGAAAATACAATGAACATGTCTCTAAGAATGAATTTTATTATGTATGGAGAGAAAATACTGCTCTTCCAAACCAATATGTCATTTATCTAACACAGCGCCCTTGAAACAAAATTTGTGCTGAACAATGGAATCAACTGTACTCTACTCCAATACTTGAAATCAATGGTCTTCTTGTGAGTAAAACACAAACACATGCAAAAAAGGAAGTCACATACCCTACTTCTCCTGAAGAGCATGACAATGGGTCCATTGATGGGAAGTGCCATCAAGGCTGTGAGAATGCCTACACAGACAGACTCTATGGATACATCAATGAGGCCAAGATGGGTTGACCATTCCTGAATGTTACGGTAAAAAAGACAACAATTAAACTCTTCTCTTTTCATCAGAGTTGATAATGATTATAATTAAGAAATTACAACTGATGAAATTTTCAGGGTAATATCAAGTTCATTTCTATTGTGGAGGAGTTAAAGTTCAGAACATTTTCAAAATTCAACTAGTGATGGATTACAGGGTAGACATAACTATGCAATTATTTCTCCAATGATTGCAATTTTTGTATTTCAAATTAAGTCCTCTGCCTGATTCAAGCTGAAGATTCTGGCGGAATCTAAGTACAACCGCTACAATTATACTTACGGGTCTGTCATTGAACCTGTACCATACAGCATTGAGACACATGAAGGTGAGTAAGATAGCCAGACATGATGTCAGTCTCTGAACCTTGCTGAATCTACTGTGTGCTGGTCTGGTGAATATTGAACTCCAAAGGTGATAGTCTGCAAAGTACTGCGCTCCTTTGGCAAGTAACACCTGTACAAAAATTAGAAATAAAAATTTGTGAGATTAAAGAAATCTACGATGATGTGTTTTTGAAATAACCTTAATGATGAATTAATAAAGAAGGCAGTTCAACCAGTACTCCTTGTCTTCTAATGATCTTTATTTAAAAATAGTTATGTCTACCTGTACACCAAATACTCTACTTAACGATGGCTAACACACATTTTAAATGTTACCCATAGGTAATTAGGTCACGAAGAATGACTAAACTTTACAGTGTACAGATACTTGTGATTTTTCTGAAATCTTCAGGACTTCTTTATCATATTCTCTACACTGAACACAATACATAGCGGGATAAAATTTCAACTCTTCCATGGGGAATATAGCAAGACCGACAATGAAGTGATTTCGTACATTTCTGGATGGAAATGAAGAAGCGCTAAAATTGTTTTTAGACAAAATGCACCAACATACACACACCCTGGAAACATGTACCATCAATGTGGTATCTGTACCTGGAATTGAAATGCAGTGTTACATTAGCCAAGAATTAAAAAAAAAAACATCCACTACCTTCTGAAAACCAAGGCCATGCTCTTGTGCATACAGGTCGCGTTCTACTTTGCCGTCGTCTTCCTCCACGGCAAACCACTTCTCACAAATGAAGTACCACTTCTGTCCAGTGATGAGATCACGTACGGCCATTCTGCTCAGAAACCAGCTTGGAGAGACACCACTATTGTTGTGCCAAACATGAATCTTGTAGATGTTGCCAAGAGTTTCCGGAACACTGCAATCACAGCATTACTCACATAATTACTCTCGTATTTTCCTACCATCCTACAACTTTTACCTTACAAACAACATATGTATATTGATTTCAAGCGGATTCAATCAAAATTATCATGTTTAAAATCAAGTTTTCATAATAGGTATGGTATGTTCAGCTTCTGGTCTTTTTAATGCATAAACACAGCATATATATTTTTTATATATTTTTGTCATAAAACTTTCTCACTCTCTCTTGCATAGTGATAAGAAAGCTTATAATTGTACATTTCCTATAAAAACAAACGCTGTTATTTAACTTTATTTTAGGAGAAACGTAGACGTATCTAAAGAAATAGACAGTTCAGCATCACGCATGAAAATATGAATGTATATACAAAGGAAGAACACCAGCACAAAAGACAGAAAATGAATAAGGGTAAATGTATTGTTTTATCATAATCAATGACAGAATGCACACCTGATAATGAATCTGTCCCTTGAGTTCCTTTCAAAGAGAGGTTTATTTTCATAGGTGAGTTCTCTGGTCTCTGAGTGCCCAACGTCACCGTGCAGAACTAGACTGACTTTAGCTGTTGTGCCAGCTCCACTGCGAAATCCTGTCTCAACTAATATTTCATAACTGTAAAAGAAACCGCCGAGAATCATATGGTTATCACAATGTACAGTATATTAGCAGGTGCCCATCTTACTTCAGATGGTGACTTCTGAAATTTGAAATTTGTACTTTTGTGTCTTCCTGTAACAAGTCTCCGTACATACATTTCAGAGAATGTAGATTTACACTTGTTTTTCATGAATTTTTGTTTGAATTTGTATTTGTAGTTTGCTTGACTTATGTATGCCTGTTAACTTTATCAATACACTTTCATTGTGCACCTTTTCTATTATAGATGACATGCAGTCCACCAAAGTCCAAGCCAGCAGGTTTGACATCATGATAAAAGGATCTAATTTAACTTACCACTGTTGATCTGATGGTTGGTTATCATGAAGGTACATAGTGCCACGTTTCTTTTCATCGTGAACATCAGCGCGGTGACAGTAGACAAGCAAGATGAAGTAAATAGCAAACAAGACACCAACAAAGGAGGAAGTGACCGCATTCCACGTAGCCCTGTAATTCAAGGAAAGTTAGAAATATGGTCACTCAAAAACTATAACCAATTTCATAATCAAAATACACGTTTTCACTGCAGCTGAGCGAGTCTCACTATAATACTTGGGATTAACATCACCTGATACTATTTAGGGTTGAATATGAAAAGAAAAGGCTTAATATGTATTTCAATATGAAGTTCTACAGTGTTAAAAGTCAATAATAACAATACCAATGAACAGAATCAAGCTATTCCTTTGAATACATGATAATCAAAGACGCTTGGTTTACAGTATCAGTATCCTAATATTTTGGAAATTATTTTCAGCAACACTGTCCATGTTCCTCGCACTATTATTACAGATTTTCAAAACCAAAACAATTAAAACTTTCAAATATCACTTATTTATGAATAATATTGAACACAAATGAGTAACAGCATGACAATGTACAAATGACACATACACACCTTTCAAACTGTTTGATATCAGTAAAACTGAGCTCATGGGGTGTCTTGAAGAACCCTCCACCAAAGTTGGTAAGATGGTTGCATTTGCAGTGAGTGCTGTCATAACCTGATGACTCCACAGTCTGGCAGCCATCAGTGGTCCATGTGTCTGTCATGGGACTCCAATACAGGCATTCTCCCCACCACACTTTGAAGGAGTAATCCCGACTGGTCACAGAGTCAGGTCTGTACTTGTACTGACCAAACTCACCATCCATGATGCCTAAGTAGTACGTACCTGAGTCTGAATGGAACAAAGGGAGTTTTTGTAAATCTTCAGATTACTTCTTGTGGTTCTGGTTAATTTTTCTTCTTTTGAACAAGGTTGAAAGTGAGTCATTTTTTGGTCAATTTTCTTCAAAACATTTAGAGAATGCCAGATGGGAGTTTTGTAAACACTGTTTGAATTCACAGCTTTAAGATAGGATCCTCAATACTTGGATTTCACAGCTAATGTGTTAATATGCTGTTCAAAATGTGAAAAGCAAGCTATAAAATCTCATTCTGCTGAAATGACGTTTTAAGTTTTCCCAGAGAGATATGGACAATGTATGGTATTCTATTAACATTTGATAATCTGAAATAAAGTGGAAATGATAAACACTTACATAGACTTACTTATCTTAATACCCTTGAAACTATTTTTTAATGTATTTTCCATGATCAAAACTAAAGATCAAGTAATAGACATTAAAGCAAGGATACTTACTGTTAAAGTAGCCAGCTGGTAGATACAATTTCATGTAATTCACATCCTCATCAAACGCCCTCTGGAACATATATTCATATGGCGTTGGTGGGTCACCATACCTGAAGATTGCAAGACAAGTGACAGATGTTTAAACACTTTTGTGCTCTCATTATGTGCAAAATAGACAGATCTTGGACAGTGATTTCTTGATTATTGCATGTACAGGCACTTGGCTATGTGCAATACAGAAATGTAAATCTCTGAAACTAGGATGTGGAAGTGTGTGCATAAACATGCTGATCCTCTTTTACAATACAGAAATTCACTTTTTGCAAAAAAGATTACTGTTAAGATAACATACAGAGTTACTACTTTTTGTATGGTAAATAGGCAGTCAATCAACCAGTACAAAGCTACTTGGCAAGCAACATCTCTTTCAATAGTAAAACTCAGTGAAGAAGATATTGTACAAACAACAAAAACCTTCTCTGTATATGACTCAGAGGTTTTGTCTGCTTTACAAGTTCACTTTCCACAAACTGTGAAGCTGACTCTGTAAATTCTTGAATAACAATGCCACTAATATCACATTGCAATTGATGTATGTAACAGATTCAACTTCTGAAGAATAAAGTTCCACGAATCCAAGATTATAATAGAATGAATGGAAACATACTGCAGGTAAAAAACCTGGCAATATTGTGACTCAGACATCATCACATAGGAAGTTCGGTATTCTTACCTCATGACGATTTTGATTGGAAAGCCCCTCTTTTCAACAGGTACCAGTTCTATGATGATATGTAATGACTGGTCCATATTTGTGGTACTGACATTGAACTCATGGTAATTCATGTACTTCTTGTTGAAGGTCAAGTTACTCTGAACTTCATGCTGGATGGCAGAAAAAAAGTTTAAAAAATTAGTCTGAGTTGGTGACTCTGATGTTATTGCTGAATAAATTATGCCTATCACTAGAAAGGTGTAGCACTCACTTTGTGGCAACTATTTTATAATCAGGCTCATAGATAATGAACATACTTTAGAGGACCAAATGGGAGCAGACAGCGAGTCAAAGTTGGCAAACATGTCAGAAAAATAGCACTATCGTTTCTTTTCCCACTGGTAATTTATGCTTTAAAATACTACACAAAGAAACTATCACAAACATGTCTTTTACCAAAGGACATTTTCAAAGATGTCTGATCGCTATCTCAACAGTACTTTTGCTTTGGTTTGGTTTGGTTTGGTTTGTTAACTTTCTTTCCATAATTTAATTCAAATTCAAAACTTTATTTTAATTTAATAATTACAATTTGTACAATCATTCAATCAATTCATATATATTATGTGATGGATTACGCTAAAAAAGATTCAATTTAAAAATTTTTTTATTAATATAAATAGGAAGTAGCCAGCGTGAGATTTCTCTTACCTCTTGTGGTTTCCTTGGTATGTGCATTGTGATGCCATCTCTCATATGCTGGATCTTCAAATTGTCTCCCAAACAACTGTGTAACTCCAGTGAAGAGACACTTGTAGCAATCTGTATGTAACAAAGTTACAAAATGTTACAGTGATTGTGTATCAACAATCTGAACAGACTTGCTTGTCACCAAATGCACATACGCTATTTAGCCTTGTTTGGAAAAACACTACAATGTTTGGTAAAAATTAGTCTCTTGAATAAACTGTATAATACTACAGTATATTAGCCTACTGGTTACCTTATCAGATGTTTGGCTCCATGTGTATGGGTTGCCAGCATAAGCTAGAAGCTGCACGCCATAGCAGTGCCTGGAAACACCGCCCTCTATCTGTGCCAGTACTTCATCCATGTTGCTTGGAAACTTAAACTCAGTGTCTGCCTTAGATACTGAGACGGACGACACCTGACTGTACAGACCACTGTAAATATTCATCTCTTCAGTTTCAATTTCCAAGGCTGCTTCTCCAATGGCAAGCAATTTCTGATGTGACTGAAAAAACAAGGAAACAAACAAATAAGTTCAGATTTCATTCCCTGCAAAGACCTCTGATTGTGCCAGAGAAGAATAAAAAGACTTGGTAATGAAAACTTAATGTTTAGCGGCAGTTTCAACAAAAGCCAGTAACAACCACACTGTGAACACGGAGTCTGATGTCCACGAGAATGCCAACTTTGCTTACAGAGCTTGATATGATTTTTATGACTTTTCTTCCTATGAGTGATTCTAACATTTACTTTAGAGTCTATGCAGCATTACAAGTTAGCATAATTTAGAGTCAACTCACAAAGAAGGATGAGTAACATGGCATTATTACAAACTACACCAGAGGATGCAAGAGAACATTAGCAGTCTGCGTATCGCCCAACATGAAGCAGAGGGGGATGTGATGTGCCAATGTCAAGTGTTTCATTTGCATTATTTTCATAATAATAATATTATTATACATCTATTGTTAGTAGAGTAGTGACTGTTTTTGTGCAATGTAACCATAACTTTTCTTGCGATTTCTAGTGCACCTATGCAATGCTATTGGGCGTGCCTCAGCAACTACAAGTACAGAGCATGAGACATATTCTGGTGATCATTCAAGGAGTCCATTGAAACCATCCAACGGTGAACACAGACGTAACCACAATATGCGATGCACTTGGGGTGCCTGGACATAGCCAATGCTACAGAATGCGTGTTCTTTATGGCGTTTTTTTAAGCAAATGCAAAATTCTATAGCTCTTGATGGTATATGTACAATAGCATCTAACTATTTTGCCATATTGGTTGCAGTACCGGATAGGATATTTATGACTTCACTTACTGTGAGTAAATCTTCAGTGGACTTCACAATGGTGACGACAATCAACTTCTTGTTGATTGGGGGTACAACGACGTAATTACCACTGGAGGCCTTCAAGAGATTTGAAGTGACTGCAGCAATGGTGTTCAGTATACTTTCACTGGTTTCCTTGGATAGATCAGTGGAGGACAGCACCACCATTGTCATCTTCTCCACCAACTCTGCAGCAAGCTGCATTGCTTTTACAGACAGCTGCAAAGGAAAGGAAATGATACAATGATGTCTCATCTTAGATTATTACCATTTGGTTCAAGAAAACTCTACCCTATGATGTGGTCGTCCAACTTACATGGTTTTAAAATGAAGGTTGCAGTCAATTTAAAATGTTTTTAACTGTCTCAAAGGCCAGGGACTTGATCCCTGGGAATCAAGTTTGTTCTAGTCTGTGAAAGGATTATGGAGGTGTCATAGCCTTTTGTTTTCCATTAAAATTTTAATCTAGTAAGTAAATTTCCTGGCAAGACAATCTGACGCCTGATGACACAGGCCTTTAATCATTGCATATTCCTTGTAAGTTGAAATTGACTTTTTAAATGTGGAGAATATAAACTGCTATTCCTCCTTTTTGTTTTCAATGTTTGTGGGTGTAGATAGTGGAGGACTTGTCAGGTACTTTAAGTATATTTGACAACATGCAAAGCCTTTGAGGCACCTTAAAACAGTCAATCTTACGAAACACACGTATGGCTTAAGATTTCACAAAAGGTAGTAATTACAGACGTTTAATTCAACCATTTCAAAACAAGGATTTGATTCATCAGTATCATTTTCAATAGGGTGGGTGGGAATATGTACAGGGAAAGGGGGATGGGTATAATGAGAGGTACTATGAGAACACTGAAGTATTACTTCATCAAAATTCGATGGTTACAGATGTACTGTAAAAGTGTGAATAATTATCCATACCTCATTTGGTGATGCGGTGATTGTTACCAATATCGTGGCATACTGTACAACATCATTAGCATCTCGTAATGTGAGGAAATCAATGGCTTTCAGAAGCGCCAGTCTTATTTCTCGTCTCATCTGTAAATCCTGTGAAAGACAAGGGAAACATTTTTATGCAATCGGATATTCTGTACACTGGTTTTGACAATGTCAGAATTTCTCAAGGCGTTTGACAATGTCAGAATTTCTCAAGGTGTTTGATAATGTCAGAATTTCTTAAGGTGTTGACAATGTCAGAATTTCTCAAGGCGTTTGACAATGTCAGAATTTCTCAAGGCATCAAGAGATCAGGAAAACCACAACTCAATGCATACAAGATGTCTCAACTCCACTCAGGGGCATTCGAATATTCAAATTTTTGTTCAAAATCAACATCTGGGACCTATCATGCCTCACTGGTTTTAACTAACTTGGCCTGATGGTGAAATATGAACTTGGCAGGTCTATAAAAGTGTTTATGACACATACCTGTCTATAGGAGAAATTTGCAGGGTTTAAAGGGTCCAGTCTGTTGATAATTGAAGACACCATTCTGACATACAATTGAACACTTTGATCATCCCCATTCTGCATGTAGATAGATAGCTGACTGTCCTCACCAACAACATAACCATGTCTGAAAAGGATGTGAAGTATGCGTCGTGTGAGTTTTCAATACCGTCAACATTCTGCGTGTGGTTCGGTCATCACTTTTCTGAGGCACAGTGTTACCAATAAATTGAAAGCTTTGTGATTTCAACACCTTAACAAAACATAAGGTTTGTGAAACATATCTGCTAATGTAAGATGTGTGCGCAAGTTTTCAAATATTTGTCTGAATTTTGAAGTGTGAAAATATGTCAAGCTGGTGAAGAAAGTTGCCAATTGCAAACTGTAAATAAATTTACTGTAAACTGTTTGTAAACACTGTTTTAATTCAAACTCTGCCACACACAGCTCTTCTCCATCAATCTTAGATGAACTCAAAACATATCCTATGTCACAATCCCCAAAAGTTAGGGCATCTTTATACAGAGCTAAATGAACAAGCCCTCTGGGAAGAATGAACAAATAACATTTGGTATTTGAATTCAGCAAAAGCACCTATACTGAATGGATCAACTGTGTACCTTTCACAATATGAGCTGACTCAGACTAATGTAAACAAGACAAGGTGACTTACAGGATATTCTCTGCTGAAGTTGAACCAGACAGTGGTTTTGGAGTGACCTGGACAGCAATGGAACACACCTTAGTCTTGCCTCCTAAATTGTCAACAATTGCTATGTGCAGATACGCTGTTGAAAAAGCAGATCATTGGCAAATATTATTACAAACACATTCATAGGTATCAAATATTAACTTCCTAAATTACAGATCTACAGCATTTTATTCTGCTTCAAAAGTACTGAGGAATTGAGCAATTGAGGAAATCTTTTTGCAATTAAATGGGCTTTAATCATAAATTTGTTAGGAAAACTTTTGTGTTAAGAAGTAATATACTGCACAGATCAACTGTAAAAGTCCTTGTTGATACAACATGAACCTCCCTCTTTTCAGTAGTTATACTTTAATCCTTGATATTATTTTGGGATTTATTGTAATCCAATTTCTGAAATTTGAAGAACGGCAGAGAACCAACTCCATCACAATATGCAAAGTTTATGTAACATGCATTTATGTGCACCTATAGCAGGGATGAAACCTCCAAATTCAACATATTTATATTTCCCGAATTCTGATATCTCACCATTGTAGTCATCCTTGTCATCTCCGGCTGGCAGCTGGAAACTGATGATAGTCTTGACACCGTAATACAGCAACTCTTGCGATGTTTCTTGTCCAATGCTGTAGCTGATCTCATACATGAGTGGCAGGTCCTCATCGGTCCACTCTGGACAGTTGATGCTGAAAACTGTGTCCATTTCCACACCACTACCTGGGGACACGGTACACTTGCCCCACATTGGACCAGTGTTGACCTTGAAGTAGATGTTGGAAACTCCTTGTCTTTCAACCTTACCATCTGAAGAGAAAGGACAATATTGCCATGGTTGGAATTTGTACTTTTAAAGGCAGAGAAAATGTGATAATTGAAAAAAGCCCTAACAAACTAAAATTACACTGATGGCAAATTTCACTCTTAGGGTAGAATGCGCCTTGGTGAAAGATATTCAGACTAAAAAACTTTCAGAAAATTTTTTTGGTCTACCACATATGGGTCTCATTTTGAAGCTCATGGAGTAAATACAGTTTTCACCAGCTTATTTTTGTATCGAAATTTAATTTTTTCCCATAGTTAACACAGGTATGGCAGCCATTTTACATTTTAAATGTTCATATACATCAGGTAGTTTGTTTCTCTAACAACAAATTTTGCATTGTGAATCCTGATTCTTATTCTTATTCTAAATTTCAAACAGGGAACAGTTTCAAGTTTCTGTACAAAAGTCTTAGCAAAAATTTAAGTCTTTCAATTTCAAGGCAAAATAAACTGAAGTAAACTTCACAATCCAAGTTCACAAGCTTAGTTCAGTCACTGAATGAAGAAGAGAGTAACCAGAAAAGTAAAACTCACTTGAATTTTTCATTGTCACAGCCAATGAGTAGGTTCTTCCTTCATCCAACACTCCATCATTTATGACCAATGATTTCCCACCCAATCCTGTACTGGTCTGTGATGCCAACAGCTGAATCTCCTGTGTGGATTTACTGACCAAATGTACGTCTGGCAATGAGATGATATCCCCATCTCTTACTCCGTCCACATCACCATTGTCTCCAGTATCGCCATTCTCATCTGTGTTGCCATTTTCACTGCCACCAATGGTATCCCCTGGTACCAATACACAAATATGCCGTTGATCACCATCATATAAACAATTTACACACCATAAATATATGAAACACATGAAATAAAATAAGAAAATTCAAATGCAATTAAAAAAAGATATGTACACTACACTTTACGGTCCAAATACACAAAAATGTCTTTTGTTGAGCTGGATTAAACATTTTGAACAGATGTTAATAACACATTAAATTTGATTCTGCCTTTAACCAATTGTTTTGTTCCTTTGTTCTATTTACTTAATTGTTTCTAGCAATTCAGTTATCTCCTCACCGTCTGTGTCTGTTCCACTTCCAGTACCACGTCCATTGCCTTCACCTTCACCAATGACTGTACCAGTATTGCCAGTGTCTCCAGATCCTTGGAAATTAACACAACATATATCCATTTAGTAAGAAAGTTCTATGCTGCTACACCAGTCTGTTTGATCATTGTGTAGTAATTTTCAAAAATCTGAGGAGGAGGCGGGGAGAGAGAGAGAGAGAGACAGATACAGACAGCAGACACAGAGAGAGACACAGCCAGAGAGAAAGAAAGACACAAACAGAGACAGGCAGAGAGAGAGAGAGAGAGAGAGAGAGAGAGAGAGAGAGAGAGAGAGAGAGAGAGGGAGAAAAGGGAGCTTACAAAATTTGCTCATAAACTCTATTCCATCAAAATTTGCTCATAAACTCTGT
This sequence comes from Ptychodera flava, assembly GCF_041260155.1. NCBI lineage: Eukaryota > Metazoa > Hemichordata > Enteropneusta > Ptychoderidae > Ptychodera > Ptychodera flava. Next base: position 45,221,791 of record NC_091936.1, read on the forward strand.
TCCATCACATCAGCAATACTTACCTCTACTGCCAGTGCTTCCACCTTCAGTAAGCTCTCCTTCTCCATAATCATACGTCTGTCCTGTGTCCGCGCCTGTTTCTCTGCCATTGGATTGGCCTTCAGCTAGGGTATCTTGCGGTGCTGTCGTGCCTTGGACTTCATAGGTATATTCTCCGACAGAGTCGTAGTCACCTGCTGAAAGATCTCCAGCAGGGATGATGTTGGATATGGGATCACCAGAATCCTGATCTGATCCTGGGTTGTATTGTGGATTGGTATCTGTTAGAAAATGGAAAGTCAGTGGAAACGTACTCAATTCAAAATTGTACTGAAGTGCTCTCTTCAAAGTATTTATGGAGGAAATTTCTTTGTGGAGTCTCGCTACCTATCCTAATATATGTTAAATTTTTGACATATTTTTGACTTGTTTTACATATCTTTTATTCTACTGTGTTCACTGAAAAAATCATAACCTACAACAAACACAACAAGTATGGATTTGCATATGTTCATGACCAAATACGCCACTTTAAAGGGAGCAGGTCATCCAATCTGCTGCCGCACGACTTTCTTGTTGATAAACATTGCCTCTTCTTTGAAATTGGCAATGAATATTGAGCAAATAAGAAGCAAATTCAGCATTTGATGCATGTTTATAGTTCACTAGTTTTATAGCTTTCTAATCACTGCAAGACTTTGCCAAATAAACTTTGGTTACGTCTCTTTCTTTCTCAGCAGTTGCTTCAGTCAAGCTCACCATTTTGGGTACAGCCGCCATGTTAAAATTTTGGAAATGCACAAGGGATGTTGGGGTATGTGGTGCGTAGCAACGGACCCGTTGAATGGGTCCCATATACACACAGCTGCAAACAGGATGGCCCTCTCCTGTTAACTTCTTATTACTGTGCATTTTATGGCAATATGGCAAATACTGGCTATGAGATAACTTATACATTAAGAGTCTAGGAATCAGAGTATATGTTTAATGTCTGTACTTTTTATCTTATCTCTCAATCCTGAAAACCAAAAAGAAAATTTCTAATCAATTAGAAGAGAACCTGACAGGTAAAAATAATTTGAAGTCACACAAAACTTTTTAGCATCATCTGAAATCAAAGCAAGCTACACAAAGTCTAGAGTGGAGATTTACAATACATACCAAGGTTGTTTGACAAGGTTGGCTGAGGAAAGGTTGTTGCCTCAGCTGATGTTGTTTCAGTCTCATTGGCACTGACCAAGAATTGGATATAGTCAGATCCATCAGCAGCAACGCAACGGTAGGATGCTGTAATGACAATATGATAGCATTATATATATTACATATACTTGCTGGTCTGACATGGCATGTTATACTGGCACTATCAAAGTACTTCATTGAGAAAAACTGACTTGGAGGAACCCTGCCTTTGCAAGCAGTTTGAGAGGAAATTCAGTGTGCTCAAGTGACTGACAGATGTGCTTTGTCACACCGTAAGTAAACACAAAATAACTTTTCTTTGTGAAAAGAATACACAAATTAACACATTGAGGGACAATGTGACTCTGTATAGTATTAGACTATTGCAGTGTCAATTTAGCTGTCTATGTATTTATCAGATGTGTCTATTGTATGTACCATGACTGATTTTTACTCAATGTTAATTTTTTTGTACTTCAAAGACACTGGATCATTTTCACAATACCGATATGTGCACATATGACTTCACAGTGGATAATGACACCTTGCAAAGTTTTTGACATGGTGCTTTGTGCAATCTGCTAATCACTTGAGATCAATTACTCACCAGGCAGAGTGTTGGTACCACTGCCATCCAACACAACAAACAATTCCCAAGTATACGTAACAGTTTCACTGCAGTCACCACACAGAGCACTGAAGGTGATCTTGTTGTTTGAATTGACATCAATGGCACACTGAGGACAGTCAATACCAGCTCTGAGATAGAATCAAACACAAACCCATTAGTATCACAGATGTCACTGATTCAGGAGACAGCAGTCTGGCATTTGTGTTTCTTTACTACAATCAAACTTGTTCACAATTTCTTGAAAAAACATAACTTTACAAAATTTTTTAGCACATTCGCAAAACTCGGCACGTCTTGAATGCTAATCAACAACTTTTGTTATGACTTGTGAGTGAATGCAGTAAAAGTAAGACTGAAAATCTCCTAGGGTAACTTGTATTGTCAGATGAATTGACGGAGGTAAAAAGTAATTGTTGATTTTCCATAAAATGAAATGGCAATAGAGACAAATCAGACTACAAAAACAACATTCATAAATTTATGAATACATGGCAAAGATAATATTTCAGTATCTCTGAAAACATGTTCATACTAATTCTAATCCATGAATTTTTCTAATTATTCACACTCACTCTAGAGGGCGTCCTGGGCCTATCTCAAGGACTTGACTTGTGTACGCATCAGCTCTGTCATCTATGCCCACTCTCAGCCAGAACACAAATGCTATCATAGGATCTTGTTTGAGAAGAGAGCTGGAAAAAGTCAGCACGCTGGAGTTGGTGTCCAGAGGCGATGACAAGTTGCCCAGGGCATTTTGATCAAAGCATCCCTCTGACTGTGAGTTTAGCAGGTTGCAGGTCCAATTGTAGCTGAATATTAATAAGATGAGCATATTTACAATAGAACAATGACCTTGACTATATAAAAATATTGGTGTACTAGAAACATGTGGTATGTTAATCAAATTTGTGAAACAGCATTTTTATCTAGCAATTACTTTATGGTACATCCAGAGTCCTTTTACCTGACTGCAATCTCACTAACTGCTTCAAATATTCAAACGTCTACTAGATTTTTAACTTACCTAGTAATCAAATTAGTGAAGAAATGCCTCTTCACAAATTAAATTTCTGGGTTGAATTCCATTACCCTTCCACTATTCAAACTAAATGACTAAGATGCTGCACCTGGCTTAAGTTTTTGCATTTGCTTATTGTGATGGCTAACAGTTTACTTCAGAGTTCATCAGTACCATCAAACATAATCTCTTGGAGTTTCTCTAACCTACCACCATCCTCTTACCTGAGTCCTTCATCATCTGGGAAGTCTGGATCGTAGGAAGAACGACCATCTAGGACAACTGTAGCATTACTACCAACCAGACGGCTGGTACCACCTGCTATGACGGCAACCAGGGATGATGGCACCACTTCTACAGATGTTTCTGCTTTGGAGTACACAATGGTACCATTCATGCTCACCTGTAAAATCAAAAACAAACATGTCGAGTTTGATAACATCCACATTTAACGCTGTTGGATTTTGGTTGCCGTCACTCAAAGTAGTACTCGTAGAAATACATAACACTGATAAGCAATGACCATTTTATGGTACACACAGATATGTCATTGTTCAACTTCTAGAAAATTCATCTGAGGTTGCAACTGCTTGGCATTGGATCATCAGCGCACTCTTGTTTATCAAAGTACAGAATGCTCTTCAAAAATTATTACTGATTCAGACATATTTCACCTACAAACTTTCAGTAGCATACATTTGGATATTTCAATAACTAAAGGAGTGATACATATTATGTCATAACATTTGAAAATGTCAAATTGACGGAATAAACTACAATATAATATGACTTCCAAAATGTTCTGTAAATAATATAGCTGGCTATCAAATATGATATAAAATTTTAGCACAGTAACTTTTCAATTTCTCTGTAAATAACCTGAGTGCATTTTGACCAACGTTTTGTAATTCATATCTTACCTCTAACTGTAGATCATAGACGCCGTAGTCTAGTGTCCTGCTTGGAATGAACAAGGTTCTCTGGTCAAGAGTGGTGTGTTCATCATCAAGGTCAACTGAGTAGCCATCCTTGAAAACCCTCCATTGGTATGTGGTCAGTGCTGTCACTTCACAGTCAATTATAACATCCACCTCTAGCTGAAGATCCCTCCACCTGACAACCTAATGTATCAGAGAGGGAGAGAGGTAAACCATTTGAAGTCATCAACTCTGATACTTTCTTTCAGAGACTTTTGACAATCTCAAAAGGCTAAACCCAGAATTGAATGGGCCATGGTACTTACAAAACACTATGCAGAAATTTACTTCAAATCTTGTGTATTCCTGTGAATGTTTATTTGTCCACATATATTTGTTTGTACCATTTTCCACAGAACACTGCAGTAGTCGGAGTGTGTCTCTTTTATTCTAGAGAAGGCAATTAGGTGTATCATTGTATACCAGCCAACTATGGATGTCAAGTACAAGTTCTACTCTTTTTATTAATATTTTGACAATACTTTCCCAGAGATATTTCTTGACTCAAATATTTAAATATACCTTTATTCAACGTTGCAAAACAACACTTATTCTTTCACCTTTATGTTACACTTTGAACAGAAAGTTATTAGAAAGGTAATCTGCAACTGTAAAATTGTGAGAAAACTGAGGATAATTTCTAGCACTATCGACTAGCATCTACTAAATGTTTGATGATTCATGTATGCATGTGTGTGAAAAATTCAGAATTAACATGAAATAAACTTTCAAGCTATTTCAAGACTTTAAACACATAACCCTGGACTTACCTGTGGATGTGAGTTAAATATTTTCAACTCAGGCGGTCTGCACATCTCTTCCAGGACAAACAATGTTGTATGTGCTGTGGCATTGCTCACCAAGTTACTCACAAACAGTTGTACAAGATATTCACCAACACTGGAAGAGACATAAAGACAACTCAATAATACCTCTATCAAAAGTAACATTACTGTGAAACTTTCAATTTCTGAATCATGACCTATATGGTCATATGTATACATCATCTGATTTATGAGAAATTTCGTCTCAACTTTAAAGCCACAAAAAGCCTCTTTTTGATCAGGTTCTTAATTCAGATGTATTTGAACAACATTTGCATTGGTGATGATTAATAGCTCAAATTTTCTAGTAACAGGTGCATAACAAACTTGCATTTACAAAGATATAATTCATTGAGCAGTTTAACATCCCATCATCTTGCCTTAACATAACACTTGATGTAAGATGAGAGTATTCACTTCAAAGGCAAAGCTTTTTTAAATCAATAAGCATTGTTGATGTGCGCAATCCAATGTAATAACCAAATATCAATCATGATGTATTGAACACTGTACACCCTATCTCATGCTTGAAGTGTCATCTAATACTATCATGTACACACATTTTTTAAACTCTTTTCTGACCTAACTTTAAGGAAAGACAGCTTTATTATACCCCTGCTGACCTAACTTTAAGGAAAGACAGCTTTATTATACCCCTACATTTAGGAGTTTAGGCCAGAAATATTACACATAGTACACTCCATACTCACCTTGAATAATGGTGTGAAATGAAGGAGTCTGTAGTGATCAGTGTCTGATTGTCACCAAAGTCCCACTCAAAGGTCATGTCACTACCAGCAAGGAATGATGGGTAGAATTCTGTTATGTGACCAATCAGAGTAGGGTTACTATCACTCAAAATCAGGATTCTCAGGTCTTCTATCACTGTTTGAAGCTCCATTTCTATTGGAGCAGAGGTAACACTGCTGATGTCATTGGTGGCTGTCACAGTAACTGGAAAACTGTAGATAACGGAAAACAGATTTGTTATAGACAGAAGGAATTATTTTTATGATGTCCAAACGTTGTCAAAGTAATTCAGCACGATGACAAACTAACTCTACAGGATGTTGAAGTAACTCTACAGGATGAAAAGCTAATGTCTACAGGGTGACAAACTAACTTTACAGGGTGCCCCACTTACTCAACAGGATGTCCAAGTTTAAAGGCCAAATAGCTGTATCTTTTAGCATTATTTTTGTGATTATCAAGTTCATGGGAATGTACTCATTGAGGGATGTTTATACAAGTATAATAAAATGTCCACTGGGACTGCATGTGCAATTTTGAGCAAGATAAATAATAAAAAGTTTGCCCAAACATAAAATGGCGCCCTCATGCAAATAAAGCAAAAAGACTGTACTTCTTGCATATATAAATTGGAATCTTCACAGAAACAACAGAGTAGTCCAGTATAATGCACAGTGCTGAATGTTTTCCACTGGGACATCATATGCTTTGTTTTCTTTGTAATATTACCAGTTTTTTAAAATGGCAGGAAATCAAAATAGCGGTTAAAATTTAAATTTAAGTGTCCAATTTTTCAATAGTAAAAGACAATATCCTTTAAATTTGTAGAAATTAAAGAAAACCAGAGAAAATAGAAAGCCTTTTTTAGGTCAACAAATTTAAAGAGTTACAGCTACAGGGTCTTTAACCCTTTGAACCTTGATAAGTGTCAAGACCAGATTTCCACTGTCAACAGTGACAATTTATATGTGTAATACTTCCAATTTTAACTTACAGAGAAGAAAGTACATGTTTTAAAGAACAAAACTGATCAAATTGTTATCAGAAAGTTCTAGCTGCTCTGTTTAATCTTCTACTTACGTTCCTGGTTGTGTGTATGAATAGATTCTCTCTTTGAGGACAGTCACTGAGGTACCTTTGCCGTCACCCATGTCCCATTCATAGTCAAATGCAGACTCTGTCAGTGTGACCACTGTGAACACAATGGGGGTGTTTGTCTTCTGCAGCTGACTACCAACGTGTACCTCAGCCCCTGTAGCAGTGTAATATACCGAGAGTCAGTGATAGAAAAAGTGACGCTTGGGTATGGAATGAAAGACACTGTCTGCTGTGGGTACAGTCTTGTTGCATTCACAATATTTTGTTTTGATAACTTACATATTGCAATTAAAATGAATATGAATTTTGACTTGATCCTTGTCAAGATCTCAAGGTTAGTGGCAAAGTATAAAGATAATGTAACAACAAATGTTAAACAAAACTGATTTTAATACAGCCCAAGATTTATTCATAACATGTCATGACAAGAACTGCCTAAAAGAGATGTTGTTAACATTTTTGTACTTCATATGTCTCCCATTTGGCCTGTCCTGCACAACTACCGGTAGTACACAGTGTACATTAACAATTCATTCAAATTTCCCATGCAGTTAGATAGTTCTGTTTAAATGCCATGTTTAAAAACAGTGGACTTTAAGCTTGTTCCCAAAGCTTGGTGACTCAAGATTTCAGGACTTCTTGCAGAATTGATTGTACAATATCAACATTCCAACGGTATTGCTGAACACACTTACCCTGCACTGGATTTTGTACAGACACATAAACATCAATGGAAACCTGGTGCACAATATTGGTAGCTTTGATAGTCACTTTATAGTTTCCAGGAGCAAGATATCTGTGAGTTACCATTGATCCTGAAATCAATATAATTAAATTATTTATCAGTAATGAGCCCCATGTTTATAATTGTGATCATCATCATCATCATCATCATCATCATCATCAGCACTACCGTAACTATCATCACCATCATCATCATCATCATCACCACTATCGTAACTATCATCACCATCATCATCATCATCAGCAGCAGCAGCAGCAGCAGCAGCAGCAGCATCATGATTACCATATACAAAAACAACCAACAACACTAGTGATGTTGTGCCTCTTACCATGTCAATTAGACTCGTATAACAATCATCCTATTCATCAGTTCAAAATGATTAAAATATTACAGTTGCTGGCATTAATCTTCAAAATTTACTTGAGCAACTCTAAAAATAAGCTGACTTTCTAGGTTGACCTACAAAAAATTCTTACCTGCATCCAAGTACTCAGTTTGGTCTCCCATGGACCAGTTAAACTGCACATTTGTTCCAGAAAGCAAATGAGCCACAATAGTTGTATCATTCCCAAAGACAGTCACATAGTGAGACTTGTCTGTAGTCAGTTCATTGGGTGGGATTTGCACATAGAACAATGAAGCCAAGCAGTATGTTTCATTGCCCAGAAGGTTGCCGGCTGTGACACAGATTGTGTAGTTGCCAACTGCAAGTAAAATTTAAAATAGGACATGGCATTAAGGTAGTATCCACCTCGAAAGTGAAAGATTTAAACTTTTGCTCTAACTTTCCTCAAGGAATCTTTCAATCATTCTCTTTCAAAATCAAGAATAAAAATAGGGGGGTCACCATGCAAATTTTGGTACTAGAGAAACAAATTACCAAGATTTACCGATATTAGAATTCAAAATGGCCGCCATCCCTGTGTTAACTCTATGGAGAAATATAAAAATTTTCGAATTACGGAAAACTAAGCCAATGAAGAGTTTTCTTTCACCAAGAGCTGTAAAATTAACCCTCACATGTGGTATATCAGAACAGAATTGTGAAAGTTTGAGAGTCCAAATGTCTGTCCCCGGGGTGCATTCTACACTAACTGAACAGTTTTTTTTTTAATTATAGGAAAGAAAGTAAAAGAAATTCATGGTACTTTCTATTAGATGTCACACGGCACAATCAGTGGAATAAGTAGTTGGAATTCAAAGCTCATTCAAAAATTCTACTCATTGAAGAATATGAGAATGCACACAATGATAAATTCTACGTTATTAAATTTCACAAGTTGGAAAGGCCATGCACTTCCTCGTTATGCCAACAGAGAGACGTGAGTTGTGGACTATGTTATGTAGGTCATTCCCCCCACACTCATCATGACCTGAGTTCAATTAGTCTAGAACATTCTCAAGGTCACTGCCCTTGATGACCTCACAACCTTGAATTCAATTAGTCATGTTTGGAATGTTCTGGAAAGTTGATTAGTTGTGTAAGGGAGATAATTTTAGAACAGTAATTAGCATGTCAATAAAAGTTCTAGATTGTTCTTATATGCCTTTATAAAAGGGACGTGCTCAGCTTCCAGTCAGACTTTTGGGATCGTGTCTCTTGTGTGTTACTAAACTCCAGCAGTAGTCATTCTCAAGACTTTTCAAGACCTTCCCTGCCAACGCTGGATTTATACTGTGGACTTTGTGCAACTTCAAGCCTGCAAGCCAAAGGACTGTTCATTCATCCAACTGACTGTTACAACTCTGAGACTGGAGCTTTGCCGTCCCAGCTGAGATAAGTAGTCTGTACACTTTAAAGCTTGTACTCTATCCCTAACTTAGCAATTAGTTTTATTTTCGTAATAAATTTTGTTTAAACGTTAACTGCTGAGTTCACCCTTTTGTTCGTTTTCTCTGCACGTAACAAATTGGGGGCTCGTCCGGGAGACGAATATTTGAGCCGTTTGACAACATTTTGACAGCCTTTTCAAAACTACTGTATACTGTGAACTCAGCGAAATTCAATCATGGCGGAATTTAAACCAGACGATTTATGGATGACCTTGATCAGGACACATTTAATTCCCTCAGAAAAGACAACCTCATAGCACTGGCAAATTTCCTTAAAGTAGATGTCAAAGATCTATGCGCAAGCGAGAAATACAGTTCAAGATTGCAAAACATTTAGTTAATGCAGGCCATTTTGAGGAGTCTGCCTTAAAAGATTATGAACCTGAGTCTTCCTTTGAACTCAGAAAATTAGAGTTAGAAATACAGGCAGATTTGGCACGTGAAAAGTTAGCAATGGAAGAAAGACAGAAAGAAAAAGAATTACAAATGAAAGAAAAGAATTACAAATGAAAAAGAGAGACAGGCATTAGAAAAGGAAAAAATACAAATGCAGTTAGAAATGGAAGAAAGACAGAGAGAAAAGGAATTGCGATTAGAAGAACAGCGATTACAGGTAGAAATAAGACGTTTAGAGCTTGGAAAGTCAGGAAAATTCTTCCCTTCAGACGGTTTTGACATCACTAAGCATTTCAGGCTAGTTCCCCCTTTCCAAGAAAAGGATGTTGATAAATATTTCCTTCATTTTGAGAAAATTGCTCAGAGTCTGAATTGGCCTAAGGAGTCCTGGTCTATGCTTTTGCAGAGTGCTTTGGTGGGTAAAGCCAGAGAAATTTACATTCAGTTGTCAGTAGAGCAGGCTTCAAATTATGATTCTGTGAAGGAATTAATTCTCAAGGGCTATGAGTTGGTGCCTGAAGCTTACCGTCAGAATTTAGGGATTGTGAGAAGGTGAAGGATCAAACTTATGTTGAATTTGCTCGAACAAAAGAACAACTGTTTGATCGTTGGTGCTCTTCTGAAAAGGTCAGTCAGAATTATGACAAATTACGGCAGCTTGTTTTGATTGAAGAATTTAAAAGGTGCATCCGGAGTGACATCAAGACGTTTATCAATGAACAAAAGGCAGATACATTGGAGGTTGCTGCACGTTTGGCCGATGATTATTCATTGACCCACAAATCTTCATTTCTCAGCAAACCATCCCAGTCCTTTTCATACAGAAACAATGCAGGTAAATTTAGCTCCTTTTCATCCAAGAATTTTTCAAAGGAGAGTAGGAAATCAAATGACAACAGTTCACAAAATTCAAGTAACACTTCCACATCATCAGATCCCAAGTCTCAATCTCCTTCTGACAAACAGTTCGGTACACTTTCTTGTAATTATTGCAAGAAAGACGGCCATTTAATGTCAGAGTGTTTCAAATTGAAAAGAAAACGTGAAGGTCAAAGTGGTCAAAGTGATCTAAGCCCACCGGCTTTATTTCTTCATCAACTCAATTAGAGTCTAATAATGTGTGCAACACATTTTCTGAGGTTAAACCCCTCTTATCCCCAATTAATGAGGTCAAGGTCAATTCTTCTCAAGATAGCATTATGGGTATTTTCGAACCATTTATTCATGATGGTTTTATATCACTTTCTAGTGATTTTTCTTCCGCTACCCCTGTCAAAATTTTAAGAGATACCGGGGCTTCCCAGTCTCTTTTGTTGGCAGATACCCTGCCGTTTTCTGAAAAGTCATTTTCAGGTTCTAAAGTTCTTATTAAGGGGGTAGATTGCAATGACTTATTCCTGTTCCTCTCCATAATGTCTATTTGTCTTCGGACTTTGTTTCTGGACCTGTGACTTTAGGTATTAGGCCTTTTTTGCCTTTTGAAGGGATTCACCTTCTTCTTGGAAACGACCTTGCTGGGGACAAGGTCATTACTAATCCACTTGTGACTGATAATCCTAGTTTAGATCAGGATCCAGAGCCAATTGAACAAGAGATACCCGATTTATTTCCTTCATGTGCTATTACTCGAGCCATGTCAAAGAAAACTTCTGAGAATCAAAATACTCTCAAAAATAATGTCACAGATGTTGACTTAAATGACACCTTTCTCAGTCAGGTGTTTGACACGGATCATTCCGTTATCCCTCGTGGATTTGAAACTTCCAGTAAAACTTCTGCTGACCAAAGTCAGACATTTTCTAGATCAAATCTCATTGCAGAACAACACAAAGACACAGATATTTTGTCTTTGTTTGACAGGGTAGATGATGAAGGTAAAACTTCAGATAGCTCTGTTTCCTATTATACAAAATCTGGTATTCTCATGCGTAAATGGAGACCTCCAGAGTTTTGGTTGATGACGATTGGGCTATAAAACATCAAATTGTGGTTCCAAAGCCCTACCGTGCTGAAATATTGCGCCTGGCCCATGAAACCCCCTGGGCTGGTCACTTAGGAGTCAGGAAAACTTATCATAAAATTCTCAGTCACTTTTATTGGCCTAATCTCAGGCAGGATGTAGCACATTTCTGTAAAACTTGTCACACATGTCAAATGGTAGGAAAGCCAAATCAGACCATTCCAAAGGCCCCTTTACAGCCAATTCCTGCATTTCAAGAACCATTTAGTAGGATACTAATAGACTGTGTTGGGCCCCTACCAAAAACAAGATCAGGAAATGAGTACATGCTGACAATAATGTGTACATCAACTCGGTTCCCAGAAGCCATACCACTGAGAAATATAAAGACAAAGACTATAGTGAAAGTTTTAGTCAAATTTTTCACTTTATTTGGCCTCCCTAAATGTGTCCAGTCCGATCAAGGCTCCAACTTTATGTCTGGAATTTTTCAACAAGTAATGGATCAGCTAGGCATTAAACAGTATAGGTCATCCGCCTATCATCCAGAAAGTCAGGGTGCTCTTGAGCGATTTCATCAAACTTTGAAAAACATGATTAGGACCTACTGTTTTGACACAGAGAAGCAGTGGGATGAAGGAATTCATTTTTTGCTCTTTGCTGTTAGAGAGTCAATTCAGGAGTCTCTTGGTTTTAGCCCATTTGAGCTTGTATTTGGACATACAGTCCGTGGCCCACTTAAGCTCGTTAAAGAGAAATTCCTATCAGACGATGATGATTGTCTGAATATTTTGCAATATGTGTCAGATTTTCGTACAAAACTCTCTAAAGCATGTGAATTAGCCAGAGAAAATCTTGAGTCATCTCAGCAGTCAATGAAAACCAAATATGATAAAAGCACCTCAAAACGGAAGTTTGAACCGGGTCAAAAGTTCTTGTTCTACTTCCGATTCCTGGCAAACCACTCCATGCTCGTTACTTTGGGCCATATCTAATTGATAAGAATTGAGTGATTTAAATTACATCATAATAACACCTGACAGGCGAAAACAAAAACAGCTATGTCACATAAATATGCTTCAGCCATATTTGGATAGGGATAATCCTACTATAACTCAGCCTGTCAGTACCGTCAGTTCTGGCCATTATGAAGATAGTGATACTGAAACTGACTTGAGTGAAAATACTCTAAACTCAAAGCTGGGCTCGGTCAAGCTTCAGAACTCAGAAATCCTGGAGAAGCTGGAGTCTACAAAGTTGGCACACCTCCAGCCAGAACAACAACAACAGCTGAAAGAACCAATCCATGAACATTTGTTCCAAGATATTCCAACGAGACAAACATCATCTATTACAATGAAGATGTCTGCGACAGTAATCCAGTGGAACAACATTCCAGACAGACTGAATCCTGCGAAAGCGGAATATCTCCAAGGGGAAGCCAAGAATTTGCCGAACAATGACTTTATCGAACTCAATAAAAATAACTGGACTTTGCCATGCATACTTTATGCCAAATTCAGTGCCATTTCAAGTTTTCCAATATAAATTGCAAGAGCATAGTCATGGGATAGATCATCCTGTTTGCTATTTTCACTCAAATTTAACAAATCCCAGAGAAACTACTCTACAATTGAAAAGAGTGTTTATCTTTGATATTAGCTTTACAGCATTTTGAAGTTTATGTTACTTCTTCAAATCAGCCAATAGTGGTTTATATTGATCACAACCCTCTTGTTTTTCTGCAGAAATTCAAAGGCAAAAATCAGAGATTGCTAAGATGGAGTTTAATGTTACAGGAGTTTAATCTTGACATTAGACATATCAAAGGCAGAGACAATTTAATTGCAGACTGTCTCTCTCGTATTTAGAGTTTATTGTTGTTCACTTTCAAGAAATTTTATTGTTGTTCACTTTCAAGAAACTTTACTTTAGAGTAAAACAAAATTTGAGTACTTAAATCCTTTTCAAGATTACATTTGTAAAAGAAAGATTTTTTTTGAAAAATTTTCTTTTTTTGAAGAGGGGGTGTGTTATGTAGGTCATTCCCCCACACTCATCATGACCTGAGTTCAATTAGTCTAGAACATTCTCAAGGTCACTGCCCTTGATGACCTCACAACCTTGAATTCAATTAGTCATGTTTGGAATGTTCTGGAAAGTGATTAGTTGTGTAAGGGAGATAATTTTAGAACAGTAATTAGCATGTCAATAAAAGTTCTAGATTGTTCTTATATGCCTTTATAAAAGGGACGTGCTCAGCTTCCAGTCAGACTTTTGGGATCGTGTCTCTTGTGTGTTACTAAACTCCAGCAGTAGTCATTCTCAAGACTTTTCAAGACCTTCCCTGCCAACGCTGGATTTATACTGTGGACTTTGTGCAACTTCAAGCCTGCAAGCCAAAGGACTGTTCATTCATCCAACTGACTGTTACAACTCTGAGACTGGAGCTTTGCCGTCCCAGCTGAGATAAGTAGTCTGTACACTTTAAAGCTTGTATTCTATCCCTAACTTAGCAATTAGTTTTATTTTCGTAATAAATTTTGTTTAAACGTTAACTGCTGAGTTCACCCTTTTGTTCGTATCCTCTGCACGTAACAACTACGTTTCCAGCATTCAAATAACCAGTAAAAATAAATACACGATACATACACCTTTCATTTACAGTCATACAATGCCCCTTACCTTTGGTATACACATGTGTTCCTGAGACATATGCCTCTCCATAGTCGGTGACCTCCCCCTCAAGAACTTGAACAGGTGAGTCATCTCCATAGTCAATCTCAAAAGTTACTGGTGAACCATACGCAAAGACATCAAAAATAATTTGCTCTGTGGAGTAATTTCCAGATTCTGTCAACTCAAGGGTGGCAAAGTACATGTTGCTCAACGGGTACACATCAAGCTGTGATATAAATTCTTGAACAGTGAAGCTGTGCGGATGATACAGGGTGATGGGTTCTGTATACAGTGGATTCTGAACACTGACTGACACATTGTATGCACCAGCAGCAGAGAATTGATGATACGCAGTGCTTGTGTTACCTAACCTGTTGGGTCCAAAGAGAAAGACTTGTAAGACACTGACAACTTTATGAGACTGCAACAAAGAGTGAAGCTTGATTGAAGAAACATTCTTTGGCAACTTAAAGCCTATCCGGAATTCTTCTTTCAAAAGGCAACAATCATATGCACTTTGCTCCAAGGGGGCCGACTCGGGTTAAAAGCAACAAAAATGAATTGCACAAATTAACTTTAGAGAAGAGAGTCAGTTACAGGAAATATTTTTACATATTATACAATAATACATAAATTTACACTTTGCTGCTCTTTTGACTTGCTTAAAATCAAGGTTGTTTGTTGAAAGACTCCATAGTTTGTAAACTTAAACGAATCTATGTGCAGAATTGACAACTGTTACCCTTTAATCATTATCATATCATCTCTGAACTTCAATGATCTGGATGTCACAGAAATTTAAAGATAAAATGTAAAACTGGATAGATGGGCACATTGAATATGTATGGACAGCCTTTCAGTTACAATATACTTCAATGGCTTATTACTTTTATCATGACATTTTCATTGAATCAACAAATTCTACATCAAACAGAGGTTAGAGGTTGTCCTGATGTTCTGCTGAAGTTCACATCCAGCACTTCAGGACTAATTTAAACTCCCATGAATATCAATAGTCTAATTGACAAAGCAGAAATATTACCCGCCTGTGAATTAACACATAATCAGTGACATTGGTCCTTAGTCAGTGACCACTACCCATTTGACTTAGAGATTGATATATGGTGGGTGCCGCATGTGGGGCAGGACGCGCTCACTATTTTCAAAACACCTGACACCACTTCTTGGTCTTTGCAAGAGGTCCATATATCGTTCTTTCAAGAATTTGACTTTGTTGTGTGTATATACCTCTGCTTTGCTATCTGTTCTGTGCTGTTATGTGCCTGTGTTTATAACAATTGACCATGTATTATGAATTTTGACCCAGTGTTATTGGATTATGGATGGGTATGATCTGATTATTTTACTTAAGAAATACCGTAATACACTTACGTCTGTACATCTGTATGGCCAGCATCATCATTGAAGTTCCATGAAAACACAACATCTGTGCCAGAGGCAATTTCAGCAACCATCTCCAGGATTTCAAACCTTTCAAAGACACTTAGCTTGTCCGCTTCCAAGGTCAATCCGGTGATGGGTTCCTCTACACTGGCAACCACAGACTTGGTACCCCCAGACACCTGGTTTGTAACACTGACATTGCAGAGAAACTGTCCAATATTGCTGTACAGTTTGGGAATAAGGTATGAGTATCTGGGCACAGCTTGGCTGTAATCTGCAGTTTCAGTTAGATTATCAGTCTCAGTTGATAATGACACCACCTCTCCATCACCAAAATCCAAATCCATGATGAAATGCTTGCCTCCCTGGACACTGACATTGTAAACTGTTTGGTCACCATGGAGTACACTGTCCAAAGAAACGTTGACATTCACGATTGGATCTTGGAGGACGGTAACCATCCAGGCAGACTTTTCACTAAGAGCATTGGACACAGTCACAGATACATTGTAAACTCCCGGAGTGCTGAAAGCATTAGTTCTCTGTATGTGTTAAATAAGAAAAAATATATCAGCCTTTTCATTTGATGTACTTAAAGGAAATAAACTCAAAACTACAGTGATGCCATCGCAATGCTTTTCAAGACTGCTGATAAACGACATAATATTTCCAGAAACTTTCTGAGTATTTAAAGATTTACTGATGAGCAGTACATAGCAAAGACCTTTTATTTATTATTCATTTATTTACTTATTTATTTATTTTATTTATTCATTCATTTCTTTAAACCAGCAGACAAGAGATCCATTTCTAGGCACCCTAAAAACAACTATACAGAAAGATAAAACTGAACACAGTACAAAGTAAAAACAAAAACAACAGCAAGGGTAAAATAAGTGACAAAATTCACAAAATAAGGGTAAGAAAATAAAAACACAGAAAAAGTTAAAAGCTGGTTTTACAACCTGTACTTCTAAATGAAACCATCTCCTCCTTGGAAAGTTGGATCATGAACACAGCTATGAAGGTCTATGAACGTCATATACACAGGAAGGCCAACTTACCCTTTTGTATGTGGCTGTCCATGTGTTAGAAGATACTTGAACACGGTATGCATCTGTATCGACATAGAGTGGATCAATTGTCCAGTCATACATAACTGCTGTTCCATTGTTTGTAGTGGCAAGCCAGCTTAGTACTTTGAAAGGCCTGAAAATTCATGAGAATTTTGGCAAAATTGAAATTAATTTCAAAATAATAGGCTGCATTATCGATCTGTGTGTACTTTCTATGTGTGCTTTTACTAGTATAAGCACTGCAGTGAGTCATTTCTACATGGTAACACAGAGCGGATGCTCTTTATTATACTGACCCTGTGTTTGTGGTCCAGTATGATCCTGCAAACACTAAACAGCAGTTCTTATCATTGATAGTGATTAGAAACCTGTAGAACTAAGCAACATGTCCCTTAGGGACTGTCTCAGATTGTCGCAGAAGTTCAAGAAACGAAATTAATTCGTTTTGATCAAAACCCCCTCCCCCCTCCCCCTAAACGAAACTTCAAAAGTGCGAAATGTTTATGTCTGCCTGAGGGTACAATGTCGCACTTTGCTATAGCTACTAAAGACGTATTCCCCATGCCACATTACAATTAAAGTAATCGATCAGATTTGACTACTAACAGGGCATTTTACCGCATAAAAGTTTCATTTTATTTTACTTTCCCTTTTTGCATCTGTTCTTTGTCTCTGCGAACACGTAATTTGTACTTGGTAGGGGCGGTAAATAAGCGAGAAACTTTGACAAGGGGGACCAGGCATGTTCAATCATATTAAAACGACTATGACCAGATGCATAACATGTGAGAATAAAGACATCAAGTGGTTAGAGCATACGCTTATAAATAGCGCATTTAAAAAAATGATACTTTTGTCTTTGTTGAATTTTATAAGTGAAAGGTTTAGGATACAATGTTAGTATTGGTAAATTGTGTTTGGGGCACAAACGAGATGGAAACGGTTACAAATTTGTTGGCACAAGTGTGCAGTTTTTCTTCAATTTAAAATAAAACACGAAAACTTGTGATCACAAAATAAAAGTGCGAAAGTGAAGTTCACTAATTGAATGGAGGTCAAACCCCCTCCCCCCCTAAACGAATGAATTTCGCTTTTTGAACTTCTGCGACAATCTGAGACGGTCCCTTAGGTATAGTCTCTGTGAGTTGAAATGGTGTGTTTCTTTTGTATTCATCACTCTTAGTTTTACACCTGAAGCGAGCTAATGACCATGCTGCACACATGATGAAATCAAAACTGGTGGTATCTTGTCCATTTGGACTGATCACTTACCTATAAAATTTCACATTGGCGGGTCCAGTCAGCTCCAGGTCTGTGATCACTTCCTGCTTGCTTACCACTGTGTTGAGCTGTGTGGTGTCTGTGCCATCCGTTACATTGAGGCTGACTTCATAGACACCTGTGGTTGAGTATTTGTAGGTCCATGAATACTCGGTGACAGCTGAGCTGCTAGCAATGCTGTCAGTGTTTCCATCCCCATATGCAATACTAATGTTGACTGTTTTAGCTTCTGACATCTACAGAGATGAAGAAATGTCACATTGTCAATCATCGCATCATCTTTGAAATTGGAAGAATCGTCAGTGATCTTAATCAACATTTTAGAACAAATCATCTGATTTTTTCAAATCACAAAACTGATTCCTCAACATTACAATATTAAATCTATCACATCTGCATAATTGGTATTTGCAAAATTTTATAAGTGTATTAGCTGAGAGAAAGATCAAAGTTCAGGGGAAAAAAGTTTGCAACGCTGCCATTCACCCGGCATGCAAGTTTAACACTGCCAACAAATTACTATATTGTTGAATATCTAAAGCAAAAATTTGATGGACTGTTTGATTGAAAGTGAAAAGTGAGAGGAACTGTGTCTAGAATTGCTTTCTATCAACATGAAGTTATCTGGCTGGTTTCACATCTCCATGACCTTGGGAAATGATTTAGAAAGCCAAATATCTTGGTATTCATCAATAGAGTGAATGTTAAGTACTACCAGTATTAGTCTGTCTTAAGAAAGATACAAAACTCAACACATTTTTACATGTGACATTGAGTTAGCCTCAGTGTTATACCAATGTTCACATCAATCTTCACAAGAAAAGATGTCAGGTAATTCAAGTTATAATGTAGTCTCTTTTGTAATTCTTTACATTTGGTGACCAGTAATTAAACAATTTTTGAAAAGGCATCAAAATTTCTGTTGCAAGTTTCCTGAACGTGATGAAGCTTCAAAAGCTCCTCATAGTGCAAAATCTGGTCACACAGGCTCCCACTCAATGATGTTGAATTATGTATTTAACACATCTCACACACACAACAACACATTTTATGATTGTTTTATAAATAAATACAAAAGTTTCACTTGTAGTAAATTTTCAAATGCTAAGACTGTTTTATAAATAAGCCAAGATGTTTTATTGAGGTTGTATATTATCGGCACGCTCTACAACAAGGCTGCGATAGTTTCCAAGTTTCGGTCTTCTCTGAAAAGTTGAAATTTATGACCAAAAGCTGCAGCTGTGAAATAGCATAGTGACAGGGTCAATGGCATGCTGCCCTTCCAAAACACATCGGCTCTTGTATTGAGGTAGGGAAAAATTGTGTGGAATGTCTACGGCTATTCTGTGAGGTGAGGCAATGTTGGGTGTGTGCAGAATTCTGATTTCTGTCTGAAGTAATGTAAACTTTGCTTGTAATTTGGTTTACGTGATATACAGTAAGTCACGATAAAATGGTTGAGTACTCTTGGAAAGTGATTTACAAGTTGCCACACACACTCTCATTGTCAGTCAAACCGCTGACATTTATGGCCTGTTGAGTGTTGGACACTACAGTGCAATTCGCACAAGAGTTAAGCCAGGAGATTATTGCAATCAAGGATATGAATGTTCAGCTTCAAAATATTAGCCAATCAACAAACAGGTACAAAAGTATGCAAATTATCAGATTAAAACTTTTAGCCAATCAATGAGTTGCAAACAGCATGTAACCTTTTGCAAAAATGCACCTTTCACACAAGATGGAATATTTCGGCTTATGTTAAAAGTATCTGACCATGAAGCGGTGAACCAATTTCATCTGAACTGCTTATATCTTATTGTTTTTCTGGCATATGGACCATGATGATAACTTTGGATTTCTGAAATCTAGGTACATATTACACTAGCTGTGATAATGCATCATAGCCATCTATACAGTTTGTACTGCCATGCTAAACACATCATGCTTTCTCTGTATCTAAGGGCAAACTACACGACAAACAGTAATTTCCTGTAAATCTTGTTTAGCTGGCGTCATGATTTGGCTTTTGCAGTTGTTCTGAGTAAGAATAGATAGAAAGACTTCACATGTACACAAACATTTAAAGTCACTGAACAAGAGGACTGTACCTTGTGAACAGTTTCCCGTGTGAGAGTTCAGTCCAAATTTGATGAAGATGGTATGTTATAGGAATTTGATTGAGCAAACTCTTCACACGCTAACGACACCAATGTCTATGATATATCATTGAGAGTGATACAGGCTAGTGATTTAGACACAGGGTGCGGTCTCATACTTACAAAGTGTTTGACGACTTTAGGAGAGAAACCAAGTCTTGTAATTCATTTGATGTGTACTCATTGTTTTTCTTCAATCTTTATTTATTGACAGTTATAAACCAAAGATCTTGGCACTCTTGGTGTGAGCAGGGTCAGAGAACACACGGCCACCACAGCAAGAGTAAAGCCATAACTCACCTTCAACGTAAACACTGTTGACTGACCCACTTTTGAGGTTGCCGCACTTGTAAGGTAAAGGTTAGGGGCCAAAGTTGCCGTGACGTCAACATCTCTTGTTTCCTGGCAACTAGAGGATAATGGGTGGTCATTAGTACTTGACACATGGCATGAACTTATCACACTTCGGCTTTAGGAGATAGCGCAGACTATAATTAAGCATGGCTAACAGTAATTCATTCCTGATTGTCAGAGTTCTTACTTTCACACGCGTTTCATGGCTCTATTGCCCACCACCCACTAGCTAGCAATATGTCATACTCTATGTAAGTTTTTCAAAACCCAAGGCTTAGTGGTGTAAGTTACAACTGCACAGTATCAATAATAATGTATGGTGCCATCTCCAAATATTTAGTGGCTCTGGTAACTTGTACAAAAAGGACAGGGTACTCCCATAGCCTTTATACATTTTGAGATCTATTGTTACAGAATGTCACTTGAACTAGAAAATGCATACAAGTTTACCAGTATGATACCAGTCTCAAATGAAAGATCGAAAATTACACAAACATCCCAGTGAAATATTAGGTCTAAGAGTCACCTATTTATTTATTACTTTTTGAAGATAAATAAACTCACCAAAATTATTGACTGTGAGAGTGACGTGATGAGTACTGTCACTTGAGAAGTTTTGGCCAACAACTGGTAGAGGGGTTCTGACTGTCTCGTCTCCAAATGTCCATGTGTACATAAGATCAGTACGCGTTGGAATTTCACCTGTATAAACATGACAATGAAAAAATGTTACAAAGTTTGCAAGATTCATTGAGCACACAGCATATTTGGAGTATACTTTGCTCAGGATGGTGTCATGTGTACTTTGTCCGTAATCAAATATTATATTCCAAAAGAAAAATTTCTTTCCTTGTCGGACAAAAAAAACATTGACTTGCTTGTAATCTGAGCAAGTGTATGAATTTCTACGTATATTGCATCACAGAAATATGAAATGTAATTGTTCAGAGTTACTTCAAATGAATGCACAAATGATTCAAATGCACAGCAAAGTTGTGACACTTTCATAAGCGAATTGATAAGACCAAACATTACTTGGAAATGTGAAAGATTGATTTACTTTGGCAAAAATGCAATTTCTGACTATAGATCTACTATTGTCATAGTTTGGTATATTGAGTGTATGGCTCAAAGACTTTAATCTGGTCAATCAACTTACCATCCACTATGGCAACAAGAACAGTCTCTTCATAGGGTACCACTTCTCCTGGAATATCTATGGAAACTGTCCCAATATCCTCTTGCACCAGGACGTTAATTGTACTTGATTCTACAGAAATGTTATTGTATGCATACACTGTGACACTGTGCACACCTGAAGTATTGAAAATGTACCTGACTGTGTACAAGCTGTCACTGTTTAAGAATCCCTGCGCTGACATGCGTCCATTTCCAATGTCTATGTCGTACATGACATCGGTTCCTTCAGAAACAGAGACAATGATTTCTGTAGAATTGCCTAGTTTCGTGGCCTCTCCACCTCGCAGCAGCAGTCCTTCAACAGGGTCCTGCACAATGAAATGTTCCTCTACAATTTCCTGTCGAGTGCTGACATAGTTTTGGACTGTCACAACTAAATCATATCGTCCACTTGAAGAATAAGTGTAATTTGCTCTTTCCATGGCTGCGAAACCATCAGCATGTAAAGTTTCTGTTTCAGGTGGGTTGAATTCGTAGCTACCGAAATCCCAAACAAAATGGACATCCGTACCACGTTCCAGTGATGCAATCACCGATACATGATCACCTGTCATGACTACTTCAGGGCCATCAATGTGGACCAGAAACCCATCAATGCCTTCTTCTACTACAACCTCGTAATCAGTGATTGCATAACTAACAAGATTTGAAACATTGACACTGATAGTGTACAGATCAGGTATCAAAAAGGTGTACGTCAAGATATCTTGTGTCAGTTCAACTGAATCTGATACATTCACGGTTACTCCCGTGATTTGCCACTTGTAAAGCATATGTTCAGTGTCGGAGAAGACATCAATCGTAAAGTTAGCTGGTTTATTTATGTCTTGCACAGGGTCACAGATAATCAGTGGTTGTTCGATGGAGTCTTGGACAAAAATTGGCTGAGGTAAATGAGTGTGTTCTGTGTCATCATGATCACTTTGTACTGTAACTGTCACATTGAAATATCCAGACTCAACAAAGACATGGTCGAACATGAGATTCAAATTACAACCAATGCCATAATTTGAAACTACTTGCAGATGGGATGGGTCAAAGGTCATGTCCATGTTGGATCCATCTAAAATGTGCTCATATTGCAGACCGTCACCAAAATCCACATACATGGTGGTGTCTTTGCGGTGAGCTGTCACCATGGTGACAACAAAGCTGACAGTGTCATAATATAACTTGTTGAAGTAAGATTCACCATCCACCAAGCTCAGAGAGACGTTAGATACAGTCTTGTCAACAATAATCTGTGAAAAAAAGGAGTAAAATATCATCAAACATAAATATTCACCTAGTGCAAGATGTGAGGTGTATTAGTATTCATTTATGCAAATTTTATTTAGGAACATTGTTTCGTTATTAATCTTTTTTAATAATTCTTTATCAAAGTAGAATATTCATGTGCATTGCATCTCGCATTGTTTATAAAAATGGCATTAAAAATTAGTCAACTGTTAACTGACTGAATCATGTTTGTAGGAAAGAGCGCCCTCACAGGTCACTTCAGGTAGAACATGTCGCATTCTACCGAGTACAAACTGCAGAAGTAGTTCAGACTGGTACACAATCATCTAGGTATTAACTATCTTCCCTTTTCAAAATCAACTTCATCAAAACATGTTATTTTCCTTTTTTAAATTCTATACATCTTGTACCAATTTGAATTTTTTATGTAGATTTTATGGGTTGAAACAGGTATAATGCTATGAAAAGGAGACTTGCCACAGACACATCTCCAACACTAAAAACCTTTCAATGGTAGAATACAACACCTGTTAAACAAACTTTTATGAGACTTAGCATGAATTACAAAATTCTTTAACCGCTGAATGTTCTATTTATAAAATTTTATTATACACAGCACAATACTGATGCCTCTGGAATTCTATTCATAGGCAAATTATTTTCTTGGTCTTTGATATCGAGTTGACTTGAATCAGCAAAAAAGTTAAGAGTACATTCTTGTGTTCTTATTCTACAAGGCTTATTTACTGTTATATACAGCCAGCTACTGAAGCTACTAAGTACAACTGTTTGTTTGCATAATTTGTGAACAAATTTTTCATCAAAATTAAAATTAAACACTTCTTGGAACAATTGGGTACAATATAAAGTATTATTGTTATTTTGCATTGTAAAGTGGGTTTAGTATCTGCAAATTGCATGTGCATACTGTTGTGACAAATTTCTTTGATTTTTTCAACCATATCCTGTATGAATGTGCCTTGGTGCTCAGTATGTCATTAGACAGAGATTATACATAGACAATTTTTAAGAGGGAATTACCACATCAGGTACCATAAACCATGTTTGCACTTTTACTGGACTTCCAAAAAAAAAGAATGTAATATGTTCAACATTTGCTAGCTTCAGATAAAAGATACCGCCACATCTTTCTCCCCGCTGTGAAGGATCTTTTTTTTTGGAGACGATAATATACACAAAGGATACCTGGGTTGTGTGTGTATATGAGATTCCAAAATGATCTTCAAAATGAGTCCATACAGGGCAGTACACTAGCAAATTATTGTACACATTTGAGAGTGCGAGTATAAGTGCATACTATCTTAACCACTGATTGAGTAAACTGATAAACACAATGATAATACTATACTCAATACTACAACTTTCATAATTGCCATACTTCGTTTAACCTTCGGGTGCTGTACTTTTTCCCACCAAAATTTCAGTACAATATTTTACCAACTTTTATGAATTTTTCTGTAATTTTTTTTATAATTATGGACCAAATGGACATCACATTTCATCGGCTACATTGTTTTATCAACATTTAGGCAAAAATCTGAACAAAAATGAAAAAATTGACTTTGGCGCTCACAGTGTTAACTTTTTGACATTTGTGGATAATTCTACTGCCATTAGTTTGGACCCTGCGTGTATATCCTTTGTCATCTACGGGTACTTCAAAGACTGTATTCTCAAACTTGATGACTTAGCATGCCAATGACATAGCATGTGTATGTAAACACATGAATTTTAAAGGAGCGTCAGAGTCAAGTAGGAACACAGAGGGCTCTTCTGTCATCAAACAATGTAATCCATTTTTCCACCCCCTGTATTCAGCCTATTGCTGATACCTCATACTGATCACAAACATGTCTTTGTAAACATAAACATCTTCGGACTTTCTGGAGACTGGATTCCTTACTTGTATACACACAATGTTGAATGAATGGTATTAAAAGACTTACAACGGGTTTTATTTACATGTACACTGAATTCATTGCCTGAACAGCAACAGGTCTTTTTAACAAGCAATAAAAGGACACCACTTTTATTTCATTATGCCTCTTAAAAAAGTCCAGTTGGCACAATCCATCATTTCCACAAGGTCTCGAAGAATTTAAAATCCTACGAGTACAGTTGATATGAGGATCTTCAATTTTGAATGTATAAGCAAGCAACCTAAAACTGATTGCTGCAGGCGAAACTGTTTGCAAAAACCAAAGTTCAAAACCAATCTGGAAAAGTGAAAAGGTTGAAGTCCCACACTTACTATCAATTTCCAACTTTGCAGAGATTACAAAGTTGGTATTATCAATTTGCAAGCACCATTCATCAATTGCAGAAATTTGGAACAAGACCGCGGTATAAAATGAAAGAAGAGCTGTGATATCCGATGAAGATGGAACGATATCACTGAAACAACCAAATCTGGTATTCTCTTCAAATTTACAAGTGAATGATAAGGCACACTACTGTATTGCTAATTTGCTGACAATCATTCGAACATCAACCGCATCATCTTGCAAGCTTTGTCACAGCTGTCTGAGAAGCTATTAGGTTTTCTGTCTCTGACTCCGGGAGTTTTAACCCTTGTACATTGAATGTTATCCATCTATGTTGGTACAAGCCTTATCAAAGTATCTGAAATCTTAAGTACCACTTCAATTCAATTTAGTTTATTCCAACTGACATTCCGTCAGGATGTTCAATTTGTCAAACAAGGGGATGACAAAGTCATTAGGAAAATATGATTCAGATATTAATCACATTGCGAGACAAAACGGAAATGCATTATAACTTATAAACAGATACGCAAGGACATTTTGATAATCCTAAATTATGTTTGTAACATAA
Organism: Ptychodera flava; assembly: GCF_041260155.1. Classification (NCBI taxonomy): domain Eukaryota; kingdom Metazoa; phylum Hemichordata; class Enteropneusta; family Ptychoderidae; genus Ptychodera; species Ptychodera flava. Next base: position 45,247,450 of record NC_091936.1, read on the forward strand.
TTTTGTAACATAATTTGGGTTTTACAAGCATGAATTCATTTCCTTACAGTGCAGGTGGTACAGTACATTATAAAGCTCAAGAAAATCATTTGAAACATTATGCAAATCATGTCCCCTAATCGGTTGGTTTCCTGCGGTGAATTGTTCACAACTATTCACACTGACATCTGAAAGTCAACCTGCTCCCAAGAATGTGATTATTATTTTGACATTTTGCTCAATGGCAAACTGAGCTGGAGTGGTCAAATTCAACAAACACCTAGCTAAAGATACAGTGAACCAATTCTGGCAGCCCTAACAAAATGAACTGATGAATGGGTGAATCAATTTTGTAAAGTTTTCATTTGATAATAAGGAAAATATAAGAATGGTTTAGTTTATCTAATCCATTATATGAATTTTCCTTTGTTCAATTTAAGCTCTGCATTTTGTTTTCAGGGTTTTCATGAAAACTGTGAACGTTTTCAGGGGGTCATTCCTTTGTGAAAACTAAATGAAATGACAAATTTACACTTCTCAGTCTGAAGGAAAATTTTCATCATTGACCTTGCTTTGGAATTTTATCAACTGGAAACTTGTGTTGTACCCTTTGTACTTTCATGTAATGTTGCAGAGTGAAGCCCTTTCACAGATACAGCTTAAGCAGTTAAGCAATAAAAGTGCCAATGAAAATCTGAACAGAAAAATGCCTTCACTATAAGCACACTTGCTTGTAATGGTGCTTGATGATTCCATTAAACATGATTATGCCTGCTTCTTGTTTCTTTATCTGCCGACAAACATAAAATACATATAGACTGAATGATCTACTGAGTTGTTTCAGAACTGTGCCAGACCTATAAAAGAGATCTGTATGTATGCATGAATGAAATTTCCCGTAACTCTACACCCTCTGGGACGTCATATGAAAATACCATGACACATAACATAACGTCATTGATTAATAAATGTATTCACATCTGGTTTGTCACTCAGATGCCACATTTCCCAATGGAGACAGCTTTCTTCCCCCCAGTGGACCCTGAAAACTTGTCTGAAATTCTAACCGCATATAATCCAGACAACAAATCAACAGAACCAGTAACGCTTTTATGGTTCCCTAGAGAGGTCATCTTTGGGTCATGCAGACAGGGCTTCTGTAAGAACTTTTCCATTTTTATAGCAATGGAAGGGCAAGACCTACACGCTAAATGGTGGTAGCAGAAGTTGGCTCTTTTCAAGTCAACTCATATAACTTGAGATGACAGTCTCAAAAGTACTGGATCATGGAAATTTAAAGAAAGTTCTTCGGAATCCACAAACATCGAGATATTTGTTCATTTCTTACAACATGTTACATCCATACCTATTGTGCTATCTTGGAATTCTTTGCATTCAAACTCTTTTTCGAATCTGTTTAGTATTTCAAACTCGCAATGGAATTACTGACCATTCATCATCCTCTTTCCTAAAAGATGTAACAAATTTCACAACGTGACCTGATCACCCATCGAATTCCATATCAATAGGTCCACAATTACCATTGATTACAAAGGGTTTGGGCCAAACCACATTGGTGAGGGGTAAATCTTCGAATAAATCTACACATCTGGTGATAAACTCTTTCAGGCACAAGATAGAGTTTGAATGACATCATTCAGCTAGTTACATGGTGACTAAATTATTTCAAACGCAGTAAGGTTGTGACTCACTGGAAAATACTTACAACAAGCAGGTAGATGATTCTTATTATCGTAATCAGCATAATATTTTTAGCAAATCATTAACAACTGCACTATTTCAACAGTTTGCAGTGTTCAAATAAACTGACTCTCATAATATGGCATGGAAATCTTCTACAACATCAAACCATGTTGGAGGGAAAGTACTTGCAACAGAGATATTGCCAAAGGTTGCATTAAACCTGGGCTTGGTCAAAGGTTGGTAATTATTGATAGAAATATCAAGACATGTCAGCTTTGACTCTGAGCAGTAAGATAGTTGTTATATGTTTGTAAGAGGGTATTTTTAAATCACTTGTTATTCTTACCAAGTTGTAAAATAATATATCTCATTAAATCTAACAACTTGATATCTAATAAAAACAAGGGGCTACGATACCTACCACATACATCATCCCCTCTATGCTTCCAAGACTATTTGATACTTCTACCCACACGCTGAATAAGCCCATCTCCGAAAATGTATGCGCCTGGAATAACAAAAGTAGAAGAGATATCAACATTATGCATGCAACGGGTTACACACCATACAGCCTCTATTTCTATATTTATTGATCAGTATATCTATATACTAAATGAACTCATATAAAATTACAAACTTTCCCCTGGTAACTAACAACCACATAAAACAGAAATTCTCTTTACCGTTTACTGGATTGAACATTAGGTTGCAAAAATATGTTTTTTAGAGAAATGGAATTCATAGAAAAAATGATGAGTCCAATGACCAAATGAGTATCTCATCAGAAACATGAAACAACATCTTTGTACTTGACTTAAAATGAAACCCGTATCACAAATGGCAATTTCTCAAACAAGCTATAAATGCTGAATCAGCGTTTTCAAGAAAAACTGCACAAAAGTAAAATTTCAAACAAAGCCGGCATAATTAGTTTTTCCGTCACTTCTTGTTTATTTTTTGTTTTTCTTCTTTCATTTCACTTTGTGTCAAACTGTGTGATATAAAAGTGAAATGATAAATGACCTATGTTTTGAAGTTTGGACCGACAGAGTTTTGAATGACCTCGACCAGGGAACGTGATATCCTATCCTTTTATCACAACTGACAAAACTTCACCACAAATGTGCAGAAAAAGGAAAATATTTTGATCTGTTTTACAAACTCTGCAATTGACCCTGTCTGAAGACAGACAATAAAAAGCTGAACTCTTCGTTTCTTTCAAAGATCTACATACAATGCCTCTGGGCTCTTGTTTTGAGCCAAGATTTCTGCATGGTTAGTTCCAGCTTTTTTTCTCACCATAAACTGCACTGGTCGTGTTGGGTTTATCTTTGGAGAGTAATGATGTCAGTGGAAATTGGTAGGGATATCAGGTGTACCGGCCCACCAGCCATGCAAAATTAGAGGGCATCTGATCACAGCGAAGGCCAGGCCTATGACACTATGACATTTATTTTGCAGTGGTATATAGAGATCCATTAATGCTTTCGTAACTCTAAGTTACTGCTAAGAAGACCGCTGCCTAAAGATTTACAAACCCAATTTAGTCAAAGTAGTTAGCCCATCAATTATTTAGAAAGGAATGGGTGTCTAATTTGCCAAATACTTATATCGCATGATCCCGTCAAAGACAACGATTTGCAGAAATTCCTGGCCACTAGTAAAGAATAGACTTTCTGAAAAATTTGGGAATAAAGTGAAGAACATGTAGGGCAAACTGAACAGTTTATGAGTGTACATCAGAACATCCAAATAAGCACACAGATGCAAAATTTTCCTTTCATAAATACTTTTGTACCTTGGAATACTTTGGCAGGAATGACAGGATACTCAATAACTCCAAAAGCAGAAGCCCACATATCACAAAAAGCTCACCAAATGAACAAACTTTGAGACTTTGTTTTGAAACACAGTTCTCCTATTAAGAAGTCTTGTCTCCCAAAGCTGGCAATTAAACTTACCGGTACTTTGTCATCCAAAGATTAAGTTATTACTCACGCTTTCCAAATGATAATTCAAATTTTGAAATTTTGTTCATTTTGAGAATAAAAATCAATCCTTATTAAATGCATAACCCATCCAATGTAATATTTTCATAAGCATTTCTGATGAACACTGTAGGCTTTCACAAGTATTAAGTATTGATCAGGTCTGTACCTTAAATTATTGATTCTTACTTCCTCCACCTGTTCACCCCAGCTTTTGGCTTAAACAGGTCCACATACCATTGGTAACGATAGGTTTTGGCCAAGCTATGATGGTGAAAGGGTAAACACTCACCTGTATATCCTCCATGCAGGCAATCCCTGTACATCCAGTTTTTGTAGATGTGATCTGGTTGCCATCATCGCTGAACTCCCACTTGAAAGTCAAGTTGGCACCAAAGACTACACTAGCCTGGAACTCAATCTCTGTGTCCACAAACCCTGAGACAGTCACTGCATCTTCTGGAATAGCACTATGCTCGGGAATACAGGACGGGATTTTGCCAGACCCTGCCAATCTACCGATTTCAAGGTCCGCTGGTACTGGTGGGATTATGGTGACATTCAGGGATGCTTGGAGGGATGACATTGGGTTACTGGCAACCACATCTGTGTGAAAATTAAGAAAACCATTTATTTCACTATATTTTTCAGTCTCTCTTCATTGTTACTAAGCAACATATTATGACATTTATTGAAAATACGCGTAAGAGACTGTAGACCAGGTCAGTCTTGGAAAAACTAAGTACTCTAAAACTCGTAAATCTTTATGAATCTGTTGAACCTACTTTCAAAATGAGTAGAACGTGCGAAACTTGTAACGCCATGCTCTGGAAAGATGTTTACATTGCAGTTGCGATAAAAGTGGTTAAAATCTAATACTTTGACTATTGAGGCTTTTTCTGACAGGCGGAAGAATATTACTTCAGGTAAGAGTATTCAGTTGAGATGGAGAGCATAATTTTGGTTGATGTTTAACATATTCAACAGAGCAGTCACTTTTGATGTGTGTACATGCACACATTAATTGTTGTACAATCATTAACCTGCTCACCCCAATTCCCTGTAAAGAGGCCCACACTCGCCACTGATAACAATGGAATTGGGCCAAACCATGGTGGTGAAAGGGTTAAACCTGGTTACGATATACATGGCGATAAAGATCACGTGGTCACTTCCATCATTCTAGTTGACAGACTTTGAACACTAAACAGTACATCATCATTCCTTATTACAAAAGAAATGTGTTTTTAGTCTCGTAAAACCAATGGTCCAAAATACCACTTCAGTAATTCCATCTGCTGACAAAAGCCGAAGTAAAAATTCCAAAGTGTGCTGTACTTTCTGACCATCTGCTTTAAGCTGCTGTACTCTTAATGTCAAAGTTTATGTATTACACAGTGACGCAGTGGACTGTTTTTACTGCTCTGATGTCTGTAATTTTGACAGTACATTGTAAACCTTTAACAATTATTACATTGTTCAAACCAAGACTACATGTTCCTCACAAATATTGGTTGCAACATAATCTACAATCTAACCCCTTGTTTCACACTCAAAAATTCATAGTTGTGAGTTCAAAGTGAGGGCTAGATACTAGACCAATTTCTGTAGATATGTGAGCCTTTCATTCTGTAATTAGCCTATATTCATTTCTTGTGCTTGATTCCAATAACCAAACGTCTGCTATTGCAAAGAGATGACTATAATTTATAGTTTAATTATACTTTTGAAATGTACTGATCCCCCTCATATCGATAATTTATTATTATCATGTCAAAAACTTTTGATTAGGCTTTTCATCATCTAAAATGATTACGTTTTTGTTAATTAATTACTATCTTGAAGATGTGAGCTCATATAGGTATTAAATTTAACATTTTGACGACAGTTACATGCTGATCCCCCTCATTAATGAGTCATATTATCATGTAAAAAACTTTTGATTAAACATTTTGTCATCTAAAACGATTATACGTTTTTTGTTAACAAGTCATCGTAGATGACACAGTCCCCACTTGTTAATGGGTGCTTTGATTACAAGTCCTCAGAGAGGATAGAGTCCTCTTCATGAATTTGGTCTGTGATGTCCTTTTACTAAGTTTGAATAAAATCGGTGAATAAAATCGGTTGAGACGTGCCCTAGTTTTGGCTAAGGACATGAAGAAATTGTAACAAAATGGCTGCCATGCAGCTATATTGGATCATATCATGAAACAAATTGACTTACATAGGTATGACATAGGTTAATGTCCTTGTACCAACTTTGAATAAAATCGCTTGAGATATGCCTGAGTTATGGCTCTGTACATGAAAAAATCATAACAAAATGGTCACACGGCAGCCATATTGGATCGTATCAAAAAACAAATTGACGTGCATATGTATGACATAAGTCAATCTCCTTGTACTAACTTTGTATAAATTTGCTTGATACATGTCTGAGTTATGGTTCTGTACATGAAAAAAACGTAACAAAATGGCCACACAGCGACCATATTGGATCATTTCACAAAACAAATCAATGTGCATATATATTACATAGGTCGATGTCCTTGTACCAACTTTGAATAAAATCGGTTGAGATATGCCAGAGTTATGGCTCTGTACTTGAAAAAATCGTAACAAAATGGCCGCCTGGCGGCCATATTGCATCGTATCAAAAACCAAATTGACGTGCATGTCTATGACATTGGTCAATGTCCTTGTACCAACTGTGAATAAAATCGGTACAAACATGTCTGAGTTATGGCTCTGTACATGAAAAAATCATAACAAAATGGCCGCCTGGTGGCCATATTGGATCGTATCACAAAACAAATCAACGTGCATATGTATTACATAGGTCAATGTCCTTGTACCAACTTTGAATAAAATCAGTTGAGATATGCCTGAGTTATGGCTCTGTACATGAAAAAATCGTAATAAAATGGCCGCCTGGCGGCCATATTGGATCGTATCACAAAACAAATCAACGTGCATATGTATGACATAGGTCAATGTCCTTGTACCAAATTTGAATAAAATCGGTTTAGATATGCCTGAGTTATGGCTCTGTACATGAAAAAATCGTAATAAAATGGCCGCCTGGCGGCCATATTGGATCGTATCAAAAAACAAATCAACGTGCATATGTATGACATATGAAGTAATCTATGTACTAAGTTTGAATGAAATCGCTCCAGGCGTATCTGAGATATCTGCGTGAACGGACGGACGCACGCACGCACGGACATGACCAAACCTATAAGTCCCCCCGGACTGTGTCCGTGGGGACTAATAAATTACTATCTTGAAGATGTGAGCTTGTGTAGGTATTAAATTTAATATTTTGAAGAGAGCTATACACTGATCCCCTTCAAATAATTAATGAGTATTAGCATGTCACAAAATGACATTACGTCCTCATTGCAGCAGACCACATGGTTTTTTGCTCATTATTCTCCTGAAGATGTGAGCTTGTTTGAGTATTACATTTACATTTGTAGACGGGTATTACAACACTGAAAGCTGCTATTTCACTGGTATCAGATTGTCATACATCATTTAACAAACCAACAGAGTTCCACAGGATACAATTACTTGGCAGGTCTGCTTGCAAACGGATGGTTGAGTGGACGGTAAGTTATTCCTCCCATGAAAGCAAAGCAGGTATTTATCTGTTCTTGGGGTGAATTCTGCCTCTCTGTGTCGCAAGGTCCAAATATTGACACAGGCCAACAATGCCCCCCGGTAGATGGGGACACAATGGACACCAATTGATCAAGGCTATGCTTTCTGGGCAATGGTACTATGTGTTACCGTATAGACAACTGTTACTAGGATGTGGCATCAACAATGCATTACATCACAGCAAACACTACTCTTTGAAGACAATATCACCACAATTCATAATATATTCATCCTTTGACTCCAGCAAGCAAGCCTTGAACTAAATGCTTCATTTCATGTGTACTAGTTTTATGTATATGCCTTGAATATGGTTTCGTGGCAGTTTAACCATTGGTGCAACGAGATCTAAGCACACTTTCTCTGCTAACACTGCATTGACACAGTTACCCTTAACAATGGCTTGGATTCCTATGCTAATTCTTTAATTGCTTTTGTTAGTTCACAAGTGGTGCAGCTGCTGGTATTTTCAATCAAGGGTTCCGAGTCCTGAGTCTCGATGTATGTAGGAATGACGGCTGGACAGGGTGCATTATCAACTGGTTTGTAGAGTTGGTGATTACGGGGGAAAATTCTTAGAAAGACCCAAATAACATCTCAAGGGTATCAGAAGGAAATGCTGACAATGGAGTAGTTCTCCTTAATGTACGACACTTGTAACCCATTACATTGTAAAATAGTGTGAAGTAAAATAGCGTGAAAACAGGGACCAAAAAGTTTGTATATTCTCCTCATGTTGAAAACAGCATAAATCTATTTGAAAAGTCACAATTGATTAGCAAACTATGGCATGCAGTTGGTGAAGTGTGATCGATAACTCTTAGTGCACTTGTTCGTTTGTTACTTACTTGTACTTTTCAGCTGCCATTTTGGCAGTTCACTCCATGAAACAAGTCTGAAAGTTATGTCATGTCTTGTCAACTCCGATAAAACTACTACCAAAGTACAATTAACGACACTCTTTTGGGAATGATTCACTCATGTATATCTTCAACTTAAACATCACTGACACTGGTTTAACCCTTTCACCCCCAGTTCCCTGTATACAGGTCCAACTTTACCACAGAAAACAATGGATTTGGGACAAACCATGGTGGTGAAAGGGTTAAACTTCATTTGCTTTAATATTGCACCGAACACAGAATTTTCTCTAGTGTTTCATGTTGGATGATGCTCAAAAGAAATGTACACAGACATAGTAGCTTCTCCGTTTTGATACCCACACCATTCAAAGTCATTATCTTGGTATGATGAGATCTAATAGCGAAATGAGAAAATCTAAGGGGCCTTGTTAAATTTAAATTCCTGGAGAAAAAGAAGTACCCAGTGACAGTTACATCCATTTCCAAGTTGATGAAAAGTGAATAATTTCCAAGTTGATGAAAAGTGAATAATTGCTACAGTAGCTATAGATAAGTACATCATTGTTTATTAACACATAATATGCCTTTATTTACATCAAGTTTCCATACATTACATCTCTACATTTACTACCACTTTTCATAGAGGATGTGTATTTTTTTACCTGAAATGCTCATTTTACGAGAATAATTCACTCATTCACTTACCTATAGTGTATGTGCCAGCAGATGAAAATGTTTGTATAACATTTGATGAAGCAAACACACTTTCTACCACAGCCTGTTTGTTTATTGCTGTACCAGCCACATCCCAGGCAAAGCCCACCTCTGTGAAATGGCTGGAGTTGTATCCCGGTACACCTGGAATATTAAACCCATGACAAGTAAAAATAATTACATCATTATTTCAAGACAGTATGTTTCATCAAGTTTCACTTCTATCAAGTTGTACTCTCATCGAAGGACATAAATTGTGCGAGTGTTTGTCAATGGTTTAAACGTTTCCCATCTATTTTAAAGTCTATGTATTCTGACGGTGGTCCACCAGTCACTTTTCAGATATGAAGTACAATACTGGTAGAAATACCCCCCTGGGTGAAATTAAAAGTTGAGACAGCCATCCAAAACCTCTTAGTTACTCATGCAGGGTTTCTTTCCAAAGAATATTTTCATGTTTGCCCCAACAGAACTGTTCAAAGCCTACCGCTTATTGACCAGTGTAACAATATCATACCTTTCTGACTACCCCCACTAAGAGATCAAGGGTGACTACTCAGTTAGTCAGACCACATATCCATCATCTACAGTGTATCATCTGCCGTCACAACTTTGCAATCGATCAGTCTCGAGTTGGGGTTTTTTTCTGAAACTCTATGCTTTAGTGATTGGCAAAAATTATCTGATACCAAAACTTTTATAAAAAATGTCCGCACCACTGAACATGAAACAGCAACGGTTGTCACTGCAGATGATGAATCGGGGACATTGCTGAAACATGGTCTGCATGTTCAATTTGAGAAACTTGTACGCAGTTTCTTACATGACTGATAACCCACTTTGAGTCTAATATAATGCAATATTGCAGTATTTGCTTTTCGTAATGAGTTATTAATTCCACATTTGCATATTCGAACAATACTCACTAGGACTCTTTGCATATTCGAACAATAATGTGTCTCACTTTCATTAGATTAGCATTAGACACTGTAGAGTTTTACTGAACAAAGACTGGATCCATTGCTTTGTGAAGAGCACCTGGTATTCAGAGGAGAAAAACAAAACTTATCTCTTACCTAATGGAGTGTCTGGTGAACCTGCTAATTCTACTGTAACCTCTACGGCTACATTCTCGTTTTCCTGGATAGTCACCCTGGGTGCGCTAATGGAAATACTCACTATATAGGGACCATAAACTGAATAAATACTTGTGGTATTATGACCTCCACAGGGTAGGCTTGTGTCACCAGGACACCTATGAAGGGAAAAAAATACATACATTAATTTTCCAAAATACTCAAACTAAGGAAATGTGATTGATTTTGCAGTTTTGAGCCGAGATTTCTTTCATTATAGGTCTGCATGTGTGCACTTCTGAATTGTAAAAAAAAAGAGTTTCTGGAAACATGTCTTGCAAATTCTAAAGGCAAACCAAACTATGTATTCACCATTGCGGTGATGAAGATGACAACTAGCAGGCTATGAAATCACACAGATACCAAACACTGTCTTTCTGACAATCTTTTCATCCTTTATCACAATATTTTTGACTTTGCTGTAGGGTATACATCGTAAGTGAAAGTTACTCAGTTTCTTTAGCCTTCCCACAACTTTTAAAAATATTCCTCCTAATTTTTGAAATATACTACTTGACTGTTATGATTTCTTTGAATCAAGTCTTCTTCACTAATCTGATGCTTGTCGTATGTTACACTCACATATTTTAACTTGACAATTTAATTAATCTATTAAATTTTAGCAAAGTATACACAAATACAACTTATAACTCCTTGACTACCTAGAATATCAGAATTTTCTGGTGCCGATATGAATTAGCGTAGAATGCGCCTCGGGGACAGATATTTGGACTCTCAAACTTTTTCAATTCTTTTCTGATCTACCACTTATGGGGGCTCTTTTTGAAGCCCTTGGTAGAAGAAAAACTTTTACCATCTTTGTTTTATGAAAATCGAACACTTTACTGTTGTGTGAAGATAAGAATGGACAGTGAAATTGATCTAAATGTTATCACACTTGTGTAATTGGTTTGTAAAGTTGTTCCTAAACTTGCCTCAGAATTGCACTGACTTGTTATAACTGCGGTGAAAATCAGAGAGCTTTTATGGACCCCTAATAAACACACACCATGGGAGTACACTTTGCGGTGCACTTCACATACGCAGAATCGTATTACATTCCTTACCGCCGCCCTGAGTGTCACAGCCAAGTCAGTGTCTAGTTGTCATTAGACTCTTGTCTTCGCACTGTACGAAGTTCTTTGTGCAAAAAAAAAAAACAAAACATGATCCGCGGGAAAAGAGGTGTACATACGCCAGAAGCAGTACGTGAGAAAGTTCTCGAAATGTACGTGGATGGAAAGTCATTTCGACAGATATCAGCGGTGACCGGCATTGGCAAGTCATCAGCGTTCTCCATCTGCAAAAGGTTTGTTGACACTGGTTCGTTGAAATACATAAAGTATGGAAGGCAGCCATCAGTAATGACCAACAACGTGCTGCAACACATAGAGTATTACAAGATGACCAAGCCAAGCATTTATTCGAAAGAAATACAACGTAAACTGGTCGAAGACGGCGTTTTCACACCAGCTACGGTGCCATGCCGAAGTTCAATCAGCAATAGCCTCTACCGTTTGAATATGTCCAGAAAACGAATAACCAGTGTCGCTGCAGAATCTGAAACGGACAGAAATGTAGAATGGCGCCTGGACTTCATTGAAAGAGTTTCGAATTATAGGATTGATCAGCTGCATTGGTTTGATGAATCATCTGTCATTAAAACAACTGGAAATCGACGATACGGCCACGCAGAAGTTGGCCAACCGGCCATTGAAATTCAGCGACACGCAAGTAACGCTAACTTTACGATCAACCTGCTGTCGAGTGCTTCGGGAATTGATCACGCTGACATCATAAATGGTCCATCAAATGGTCTAGAAATGTTGAATTTTTTTGATGAGGCAACTACGATGAATGACGCATTTGGAAACCCGTGCCTAGCTGAAGGGGATTGTGTCATTATGGACAACTGTGGCTTTCACCATGCACGCCATGTTGAACCGGTACTCCGAGACTTGTTACGTCGCCGTGGCGTTGAGTTGATATTCCAGCCACCTTACAACCCGCAGTTCAATGTTTGTGAACTCTGCTTTCGTTCGATCAAGGCCTTTCTTAGGCAACACGATGAGTTTTCCTATATGTTTACTGAACTTGCTATAGCTGAGGCTATCGCTAAAATAAGACCTGGAGCATGCCGTGTTTTCGCGGAGGATTGTGGCTATGTCTGAAATCACGGACCCCGACTGAAAACTTTGAATAGTTCCACCGGACACGCGCTTCCTGCCGCTTTGGAAACTGTCATTGTTTGTCGAGTGCGTATATTGTATCTCTGTATTTTCGTGTTCCCAAGTTTCCCCCACTCTGACCTTTCTTATTCAACAACATTTTACATACTGAATAAAGTAACTCACAATAAAATCATGGGACCTCTTGTGTATTTATTGAACAAATAACAAAATAATGTGTGAATACAGAACAACAAAAACTAAACTTTATCCAAAAGATGTATTTGTAATGAAATATGTCTCGCGTGTCTCGTATGAACGTTCACGGGAACGTACGTGTCGTCACTGCTACCTCCATGATGTGTCTTATCCTTGCCGGATATCTTTGCGAGCTCGACGATGTCACATTTTTAGTAAATACGAAATCACAGATTTTTCAATGGCTACGATAGTAGGGAAACGGTTTCTAAGCCTAACATGCAATTATGTATAACTATAAAACAAACGTGAAAATCGATAAAGTATTTCACTACGGTTACGCAATATCAAATCATTTTCCAATGTCCTACGGTTACTAAGTCAGCAACGTATATCGGGAAACAAAGCACAGACTTTGAATGATGCAAGCAAAATCATTAGTACAACCAAACTACAAACAATAACAAAAGGCATACATTTTGATCAACCGAATTAAACCAATTAATTTTGTCCTTCCGACATCGCCGCGGCTGTCATCGCTAAGTCCATGAGAGAATTGGCTGAAGCTGTAGCATCGTCGTTCGTGTTCCGTGGCACTGTACTTTCTGCTGGTAATGGAGCTGGGGCGACCTGTGAACTGTGCGAAGGTTGAAGCCCTGAATCGATGGCCGTAAACTGCGGTGTCTGATTCGGAAAGTTGGATTGTACCGTTGAAGTCGCAGAAATTGGCGCTGTAATCGTCGACGTTACAGACCTGCTATGCTGGATAGGAGTATTCGGCATGCCAGAAAAGCCTGGAGTGACGGTACTCGCGGTACGCGTGTGAAACATTACCTGATCAGTCGCGCAACGTTGTCCTTCCGCAGCGTGCAAAGGCATCTGTTGATAATTATAAGGCCACTGGACGTGCATCGGAAAATATCCAGGATGAAATTGCCACGGAACTTGACCTATTACAGGTACTGTTTGTGGTAAAGCGCTCATACCGAAAGTTTTGACGATACTGTTCCCACCTGTAACACTATCAGTAGCAATTGCAGAAGCTGCGGTCGTGAGAGGTTCTTTGACCTTTATCGGTGATGATCGTCTGGCTTCGCGGACAATCTGTTCGCCGTCGTCACCAGATCCGTCGCTTTCTCTTGGTGCAAGTCGCTTCGTTTTTTGTTTTCCCACGTCCAGGAGACGTGGAAATTCAACTGCGTCATTCATATCTTGGCCGGGTAGCTTTCCGCCGAGGCCAATTTTCAACAACCTTATGTCTCTCAGAAGTTTACTTTGACCGATCGGCCCGATGTACTTGTCTGGATATAATTTCTTCAGACGTGGCTTTACGACGTATGAAAATTGCGTTTGGTTTTTCTCGATGAAAATATTGATGTTGTGGCGCTCAGACTCTAGTTCTTTTAGTTCTCCTTTTAACTCCTTGATTTGCTTCTCTTTCTGCGATTGAAAACGAAAATACAGTATACGTCATGGAGGGACTGTGTATATAGCCTGTAGGTTTACCGAGGCATAACAACAAATTGCTGCAAAGACGTTGTACGTACTCCGATTGACGAATATTTTATTTCTGATACCTATCCCTAAATAATACAAACTTTGATCGGCACATACGTTGTGATGACATACTTCAGAGATCGTTTACAGCTTTGACTGAACACAGAACTACCAGCGCTAGCGACTGATGGTAAATACTCAGCATTGTCAAAGTATTTGATATTGTCGTCGTAAGTTGAAATCATGCCATGATCATACTACCACATACGTGAAGATATTATGCTGTAAGTCATAATCCATATCTGTGAAGCCAACGTAAAAGTACTTACTTGTTTCACAAGGTCAACGTGTTCACGATGCCTTTCCATCTTGCCGCAGTACATGTAGCCCGGGCATTTTTCATAACAGCACTCTCGTTTATTCCTGTTTCCGCTCTCTTTATGTCCCGGATGGTGACACAAGTTGCACGTGGCTGAAATTGGTTTCAGACCAGGAAGTGCTAGAACGGACAGCGGTGGCGGAGGAGCTTTAAGATCCGTCAACTCCCGCTCCAAAACAACTTTTGCTCTGGCGAGAGTGTCCAACTTATCACTTAGGACCTCGCGGCGACTCTCCATAGTTGGTCCGTCTGACGGCTTGATTTTTCCAACTTTTGCCTCCGTATAAAGGCCTCTGCTTTCGGGTTCGTCTTCTTCTTGAGAATATCGCAGTTTCGTTCTGGTTCTTTTGGTCACGGCAGCATAATGACTTAGCGGAGTACAATCGGCAGTGGCTTCAACTTCAAGGTCAGAATCGCCCGGGTGTCGACGTTTTACAGATGGTGATGTGCCGTCCAAAACGAAAAGCTTAACATTTAGGGTCGCCCCCTTCTTTAATGCATTGCCTTCAATAAGTTGCCTGAATCTTGCATTCGTCGGTAGGTCAACTTTTTGACCTTCATAATCGACGACTTGGAGACGCAGGGAGACCATCCTTTGCAAATATGCAGTGTCACGAGTAATCCTACTTTGGAACTCTGCGTAAGACATGCTGTGAAAGTCATCCTCAGAAATAAAGACGGGCACTATCCGTGTTTGGGAATAGTACGAGAACTCGACTTTGAACATATACTCGGCCATGACCGCTACTGAAATGCAAGTGTGTGTACACTTGTAGGAAACATTTATCCCACACATAGACACTAATCAGTTCCTACCAGCCGAGAGGTTTTATTGCTTTACTTCAGCAATTACAGCTGAAGCCTGCTGTGAAACAACACTATCATCCGTCTGTTGTTTGCCGCAAGTTAATTACAAGTACTGATACTGCAGCAAGTTTTGGAACAACTTTACAAACCAATTACACAAGTGTGATAACATTTGGATCAATTTCACTGTCCATTCTTATCTTCACACGACCGTAATTGTCTTCATAGAGTTAACATAGGGATGGCAGCCATTTTGATTTTTCAAATATCGGTAAATCTTGGCTAATTTGTTTCTTTAGTACCCAAATATGTACAGTGACCCCCAATTTTTATTCTTGTTTTTGAAAGAGTATTATAGTTGAAAGATTCCTTAGGGAAAGTTTGAGCAAAAGTTAACGTCTTTCACTTTCAAGGCGCATACTACCTTAAGGTGAAGTACTACGAATTACGTCAAAATTAAGTTGTGGTGTCATTTTCTTGAAACTTTGCACAAATATCCTTGGAAGTTGTGCAAGTGCAAAAATTAAATAAAAAATGGGGGTCACCATGCTCGTTTCCATGGAAACGGACGTTAAAATGGCGTTGTTAGAAATAAATAAAAATGATATAATTCACTTAAACTAAAGAAAGCAATTATAAAACGCTTAGCAAATGAGTTAATTTTAATAAATACCAAGACTTAAGATCCATATCTATCGAATGTACAGTTTTCATGATGTTTGTGAAGAAATTTTAACATAAGTATCGATTACAAAATGACGATATCGAAATTATATCACTACATAATTTTCGAACTTTCTTCCTGTCGCTTTGAATGGTGTCATTTTGACCAAACTTGGCGAATAAACTCCTGACATAATACCATTTAGTTTACACTTTTAATAAAAGGGTGTCACCACGCTACTTTTTACAATATCTCCAGGTGAATGGGTAATTTGCGCCATATAAATGGGAGAGAAATGTTAATTTTTCGCTCATATTGAATAAAAACCAGCTTCCTAGGGGGTCAAAATATGACAAGGTTATAGGTCACATGCATGTCTAAGACACTGGGTCAAAAAAATTAGGTAAAAGCGCAATTTCAACAATGACAGGTGATGTTAAATACATGCGCTACAAAATAACCCATTTGCGGCAGGCTGGAGTTAAACCTGCGCAGAAACGTTGTAAAGCGTGTGCGCGTCCGAATTCGTCGCCCTTTACCTTAACATGTACCTTGAGAGCCCAAAACTTCTGATGAAAACCCTATCACAGTTCACCATATCTTTGGAACATAGGATAACATTGATGGTAGTCAAGGGGGTTAAATCTTGCATGAAAAGAAGGAAAAATTCAAATTCTGGTGTTTCATTCTTTGAAATATTTAATCCAATACTCAGTGCTTACATGTAGCTGCACACTGACCTTTCACAAGAAACAACATATTCTCCCCACAAATGTCGGTAACAGGGTAATTGACAGATTGTAAAGTTGATGACCACATATGTCCAGCAAAGAAATACCAGTAGAAGCAAAAAGATCCTGTCAGCTCCATAAATAAGACACCTAACACCTGTTAACACAGTACGTATATACATGCCTGGAGCCTGAGTTATATTCTTAGGTTTTGCATAAAAGTTTGGTATATGCATGTGAAGCACAAGATGAAACCATAGCTTACACAGACCTGTGCATTTCAATTAGATTGCACTGTGCCTTTTTTTCTTTTCACCATCATGTGGATTGGACAGTCAACCACTGTCCAACCACTCTAAGTCCAGCAGTAGTTCTTACAGTTTGAGGGAATTTCAAACTTCTCTAGAACCACATACAAGTAATACATCTGTCTGTCTAAAAACAGATCAGTAACTGGACAAATTTATTGCTTTTCTTTTGTTATTTTTTCTTCGTTGCAATAAATTACAACACATAGTGCAACCATAGTTGAGCTAACAAGTGTTGAGGAAGCCCATTTGGCAATGGCTAAAATTGTTCTCATACTTAACTCATATGAAAGAATGGGAACACAGTTGAAGAGTCTTCCATCTGTCCATGACATAATATCATTTGGCCTAAAATCTTTCTTTCTGATCTGCCATTCATGTACACATCACAGACCCAGGTTGTTGCACTTGACTTTAAAGAATTTTAAGCACTCTGAGAAACAAATTGACACCTTGAGACACACCTGACTTTTGTCAAACCAATCAAAGGTTGGGTGGATTACGATGTAGCTCTGTTAGATGTGCATCCCTGACATTGGATGAATCTTACTTGACACCACATGCAGCGGATGTCAATTAACCTCGACATGACATATCTGCTGTTCAAACCCATCACACATAGGCCATATTCGATACATGCTTGGTGCAAGGTTTATCCATTCCTCAATACCTACCAAGGGTACACAAATTTTCGTATTTCAACCTTTAAATTGTTTACAAGCAACAAAGTGTATGGGGGATTTAGTGACACTGTAACAAGCTTTTGCACCCCTGACCTGATTTTCAGTCCAAAAAACACCACAAGAAGATGTTGCATAGCAACAATAGAACATAACTAGTTCATGAAAATGCCTAAGAATGGGCCAGGTTATACAGCAACAAACTTTATAGAAGTATCTTTTTCACCTTACACAAAAACCCAGCATAAGTCTTAATATGAAATCACAGACATTGACGTACACGCATCTATATCACACTGACAAAATCAAACATAGCTATGTATAATCTTGATATACAAATACTCACAGAACAATGCATTTATCGTCTGTAGCAGTGCCATAATTGCTGTAGATGTAATCAGCCCCACAGAAGCACGTCGACCCATTCAGTATGCCAGCATACTCTTGCCTGCAAAAGAAGAGTTAAAATAAACATTGTACATCTCAAACTTTACCAGAAATCATTATTCTCTGTGAATGAGTAACCACATGAAGTCACTTGCATAATAACATGAGTGAGAAAATTCACAAACTGCACAGAGAGACATTGAATACATGTATAACAAGGCAGTATTGCTGAAGGCAATGAGTACTTGGGCCGTGATAGAGTAATTTTGAGGACAATATATACTACTATTCAAATATGGTCTTGAATTTCCTCCTGTCAATTAGGCATTCGATTAACTGGTTATTAAACCAAGCAATGGCATGACAACGGCAAAATATGTCTAGCAACTTTTGTGGAGTTTGAGGCAGGGGTTCTTTATTTATAGTAGAAATTGCTTAAACTCCTTAAATATTCAAATTACAGCAAATTTCTTTTGTTCTCGATGGTAGATGTCTAATATTTAGATGGGCATATTTAGATTTCTACCCTATAGTTATCCCTATATACCAAAAATAGTGACAATGTCACTGGTCGCTCCCATATAGTTATCAAAACAAGCTAAAATCAAGCTAAAAGATTTTTTTATCACAAATAGAAACAATTCCCCCAATAAAATAAAATTATGCAAATTTCACCAGAATTTGATCAAATCTTACTGACGTCACCCGTAAAAACCTCTATACTAAGTTTCAACTCAATCAGACGTGTGGTTTCAGAGTTAAAAAAAAAAATTTTTGATCAAAAATGAAAAAAATAGCCAAAAAATGCAAATATGCAAAGTTCACCACGATTTGCCCAGATTTGGGAAAGGTCACTCCTATGCACTTCCATACCAAGTTTCAAATCAATCAGACTTGTGGTTTCAGAGAAGAAGATTTTTTTACCAAAAATGGGAGAAAATTACAAAAAAATTCATGAAAAATAGCAAGTCCAAGATA
Source organism: Ptychodera flava (assembly GCF_041260155.1). Lineage (NCBI taxonomy): Eukaryota > Metazoa > Hemichordata > Enteropneusta > Ptychoderidae > Ptychodera > Ptychodera flava. The sequence continues at coordinate 45,266,297 of NC_091936.1, forward strand.
CTGACCCAAGATGTGCACAATCATTTCAGGTCAGCCCAAAGTACTTACATGCTAATTTTTCATCTAATCTGCTCAGTGGCTATTGAGATTTTCAATAAAATGTAAACTTGTAAACATATATACATATGGCTATGGGAGCTAACAAGCGACCCAATGGTCGACAGAGCTCTGCTGTGTTATGTAGAGAGCAACGATTTGTGACATATGTATTGATGAAGAAGGTTGAGATCTTTGATAGCTCATTTCAGGATGGCCTGACCTAAAATGGCAAAATTAGCTGCAAAAATACAAAAGTGATGATTTCATCATAATTATGTATAAAAATGTATACCAAATATCAAAGCTATCACATGAGTAACTTTTGAGAAACAAATATTTTGACCTAAAACGGCAAAAACTGACCCAAAAATACAAAAATTGAAGATTTCATCAAATTTCACTATATCACACTAAGAGAACCCCCAGGAACCTGTATACCAAATATCAAAGGCATCAGACAAGTAGTTTTTGAGAAACACATTTTTTTAACCAAAAATGGCAAAAATTGCACCAAAAATACAAAATTGCAGATTTCATCATATATTCTGTATATCATATTTAGTTTATCTGTAGGAACCTGTATACCAAATATCAAAGCTGTCAGACAAGCAGTTTTGATGAAATAAATTTTTGACCAAAAATGACAAAAAAATTCCTTAAAAATACAGATTTGCTTATTTCATCAAAATTTGAACAAATCCAAGTTGGGCTTTCCCTAGGGACCTGTATACCAAATATCAAAGCTGTCAGACGAGCGATTTTGATGAAATAAATTTTTGACCAAAAATGACAAAAAAATTCCTTAAAAATACAGATTTGCCTATTTCATTACAATTTGAACAAATCCAAGTTGGGTTATCCCTAGGGACCTGTATACCAAATATCAAAGCTGTCAGACAAGCAGTTTTGATGAAATAAATTTTTGACCAAAAATGACAAAAAAATTCCTTAAAAATACAGATTTGTTTATTTCATTACAATTTGAACAAATCCAAGTTGGGTTATCCCTAGGGACCTGTATACCAAATATCAAAGCTGTCAGACAAGCGGTTTTGATGAAATAAATTTTTGACCAAAAATGACAAAAAAAATTCCTTAAAAATACAGATTTGCTTATTTCATTACAATTTGAACAAATCCAAGTTGGGTTATCCCTAGGGACCTGTATACCAAATATCAAAGCTGTCAGACAAGCAGTTTTGATGAAATAAATTTTTGACCAAAAATGACAAAAAAATTCCTTAAAAATACAGATTTGCATATTTCATCACAATTTGAACAAATCCAAGTTGGGTTATCCCTTGGGACCTGTATACCAAATATCAAAGCTGTCTGACCAGCGGTTATGAAGAAGAAGATTTTTTACCAAAAACGCCTTTTTTGGCACTAATTTGCATATTTTTGGCAATGACAACTTCATTTGAACAAAATCTCATCTACAGCCCATCATCCATGTACACACCAAATATCAAGATGAAATGTGCAGCGGTTTTGGAGTTTTTGATGTTGACGGACAGACATACAGACATACAGACATACAGACACACAGACATACAGACATACAGACATACAGACATACCGACATTTCCCTGGCCTATAAGAATAGCTTCCATTGCCATATATACATATGGCTATGGGAGCTAAAAATCGGACATCCAGCTCTATTGGCTTGCTCAGAATTAGATATGCACATAATTAATGAGGTACAATATGTGGTGTCATAAGGTGTCCCATCATACCAAATATGAAGGGTGTAGCACTTGTGGTTACGGAGTTGTGGACAAATATATATATTTGAGGTCAAAGGTCATTGAGGTCACGTCACATTTTGTCATAATAATTGTATTGCTAAGTTATTCCTACATACCAAAAATCAGACCTCTAGCTCTATTGGCTCGCTCAAAATAAGATATGCACATAATTAATGAGGTACAATATATGGTGTCATAAGGTGTCCTATCATACCAAATATGAAGGGTGTAGCACTTGCGGTTACTGAGTTGAGGGCAAATATGTATATTTGAGGTCAAAGGTCATTGAGGTCACGTGACGTTTTGTCAAACAAATTATATTGTTAACTTATCCCTATATACCAAAAATCAGACCTCTAGCTCTATTGGCTCGCTCCAAATTAGATATGTGCATAATTAAAGGGGTTCAATATGTGGCGTCATAAGGTGTCCCATCATACCGAATATGAAAGGTTTAGCACTTGTGGTTACTGAGTTATGGACAATAATGTATATTTGAGGTCAAAGGTCACCAAGGTCACATGATATTTTGTCAAAATGTCTGAGATATCTGCGTGAACCGATGGACTCACTGATGGACTCACGGACGGATATGACCCAATCTATAAGCCCCCTGGACTTTATCCGTGGGGACAAAAAACTGTGTCACTGCATCCTTTAGGCAATATGAATACGATGAGAAACTAAATTTTTATTTTTCTTGGCCTTATACATGGGAGTCTATGGAGAACTGCCTTATACATGGGAGTCTATGGAGGTAAAAACTAAAAAGTCCTGTAACACGGCCAAATTCGATCGCATTGTGAAACAAATCGACGTGCATCTGTATGGGGTTGGGTACTATTCTTGTGCAAAGTTTGAAAGAAATTGACCAGGGCATGTCTGAGATATCTGCGTGAACGGACGGACGGACGGACTGACATGACCAAACCTATAACTCCCCCAGGACTTCGTCCGTGGGCACTAAAAACAACGCAACAGTTATTACAGCTACACCGGCGGTAGGTTCATATCCAGAGCCCCGTACGGTCTGCCACCGTCGCTTGAAAACAATCTCATAAACCTGGCCATATGGGCAACTGTGTATGGGCAGCTGGATGCTTGACTTCCCGGAGAAGGCGAGCAGTCACGTTCAAGCTCAGGATTATTTGTCGATCAAATTTCAGTAAATTTACCTTACCTAGATGAAATTTTGTCTATAGGCTGAAATTTCGCCGAAGTTTGACAAAATTGCATCGATTTTTCAGGTTCATATCCGACATTTTTGAGTTTTGAGTGCAGACAGAAATAAGTTTTGAGGCAACATGGCTGCGACCCCATGTTGACCCCTAGCATAGCTGCAGTACAGTAGCTCGAGGTTTTGCCTGGGTATTTGGGTCGGACGGCAACCCAAATACCCAGGCAAAACCTCGAGCTACTGTACTGCAGCTACCCCTAGCCCAGCGTACGATGCTATGTGCTACAGCTAACACACAGCATCGTACGCAGGGCTAGCGAGAGAGTTGCCGACATCGACAGTCATTTACGAGAAGTGAATAAAAGATTGTCACTTTTGGAAGCGATCGAGTAGCTGAGGTAGGCTGGGATACGACTTGGGCCCAAGAACGCTGAATTTCGGCAGTAATTTGGCTTTTTACGTCAATTCCCAAAATGGATTTGAAGTCAACAACCCTACGTACGGGTCTTTGCAGGGCTGTGGTGAGCGGGGCGATTAGCTGTAGCGGAACACACAGCATCGTACGCAGGGCTAGTTGACCCCAAGTGAAAATGTGTTCGCAATCAAATCTTCCTATATTTTGTTCAGAATTTTCGACAAAATTATTGCTTCTTAAATCTTTTGTAAAATATAAAATACTAAAATAAAAATGCGATGTGCCATGTCTCCAGATTTCTAAAATATCGTTCGTTGACCGTTCGACGGAATACTCATTTCAAAAACTTGTGACGCAGTTGAAATTCAATACTGACCGCCAAATAATCTTAATGAGACGAGATCATTCTAGACATCCTCCAAATTATCCAACCATTCGTGTAAGAGTTCAGCTCGCTTAGAGTATCATAACATTCTTCGGCCTTCGTTTAGATCGACCCTAATCTCTCCCATTTAGGAAATAAATACACAAGCTACCTTGACAAAACTTCGTGCACCATCCAGGACCAAACGCACTACAAATCTGTCTTGACGTCATCATCTCCTTACATGGTAATCGGCATACCGTATTTTTTAGCAAAGGAGACACAGAATACGTCGGAGTATTCAGTTTCAAAACGTATTACATTGTGTGATGTTGTCAAAAAAAGGTAATGTTACTGCAGTGGTATAAATTAAAAACACAAAAGTTCAAATCAGTTTATTTTGGACTGGCTTTACCCAACATTTCATATTGTTTCTTATGCCAGATTTGACCACGTGCTTACTGGCGACCCCTTTACATGCAAATTTTGTGTCAAATGGTGTGTTCTCCTGGAAAAACAAACGTACGATTTCTATATGAAGGAGGCGAAATTTGCCCTCAAAACTCGAAACCACCCCTTTATGGGGTGTGTACCTAGCTATTTTGAACGAGCTTCTCGAATCTGCAGCTCTATTTCGAAATGATGGTCTGGTTTTTTCAGCTCAAGGATAAGTGTTCTCCATCGCTGTGGGCATTACTATTCTCAACTGGGGGTACAGTTTCCAGTCGTAATGTTTTTCATTGTGTCCGGGATATAAAACCTCTCCTTTTCACAATTTTACTTTGATTAACACTAGTCCACATCTTGTCAGCGATTAAACATGTTTCAAGTTTAAATGTTAAATTCTGGTCTCGAGCCCTCTTGTTCGACCAAACTGAAATTACCCCTCCCACTTTGGCTCGTCCAGTGGGTGTAGCAAGGGTCATGGCATCGCATAGGAAACGGAGGGTGCATTAATTGTTGCATTTCGATGCACATTTTGATTATATTCAGAAGATTTTGTGGCAAAAACTCAGATAGAGAAGCATTAATATTCACATCTCACTTATTCAAGACTGGCTGAGAGCAGCACTTCCATTCAGTTAACATCATTACACCATTTATTATGCCAAGAAAGATGAAGCCAAGACATTTTGCCCTCCCTGGTCTCAGCCAGAAATGGTTATACCTTACAGAGTTTTTTCCCACGGAATGAAAACAAATGTACTTGGGCTGAGGCCCAAGTACAATAACCATTACTATTTTTGTAAATTGTGCTACAGTGATACACTAAGTGGACACAAGTCACATGCTGAAACACTCAGTTCCTCATATGCATTTAACACGTATATAAAACTAGATACGAGCTCATAGTTTTTTGTTTTTCCTTCAAGAAATGTAATCATTAAACCCTGTTTTTGAAACAGAAAATGCAATTTAATTTCCTCTATGACCTTTGTATTGATGGTGAAAATCAGAGACACCACAAGCCATATCACTTCCCCTTAAATTACACAGAGAATGCTGCCGGCCTGAGGGTTGTTTATAAAGTCCCTTTTTAATGAAGCACATTACAAAATGTTTGGAAAACTGCAATTCTGGGTATGCCTGATACTTTGGTGAAACTTTTCTCGTAAACAATATTCTGTATCAGTACAAGAATCTTACTTGGACAAGAAAAATATGGAAAACGAAAACCACTGATATCTCACGTATTTTTCAAACATTTTGACCATATGTAGCCATTGTGTTTGTGTTCTTCCAATGTTTTTGCAATATTCATGGCTTTCAGTGGGTTTGTTTATATGGCTTTCACCATATAGACATGTAAATGATAATAGCTGGATTACATTCAGACCATCCTGCCTAGCGCATGTCTATCTTTACCGGCAAAATCCCAAAACTAGCACAGAGAAACTTCTATATGCTCAAGTTAGAGACTTGGAATGGTGTATGTCAACAATAGAGAAATTTGCTCACTCCAAAACATCTTCCATCCAATCAGACATATTGTAATATTGATGCAGTGGTATGTGTATAGAACATGCATTTTTCAAGAAGAGAACCATTCATGTATGTACCTATTTCTATGTGTCCATAAATTTCCAGCACTTGCCAACAATAACACCTAAAGCATACGTGCAGTGCATGACATTTGTCAGACAAAATGACTCAATGCACAACTGTCCTTTGCAAAGAGACATTAATTAAGTAATCAGCAGAATTTATATGCCCATGCCGCTAAAGCTAAACTTATTTTGAAAATTCACCACACAGCCTCATAAGTTCCGACAAAGGATTTTTTCCTCTGGACAAATTTAGCTCATGAATGGTGTACACTGGCATACATATACATGTATTTATAACCTAGATAATTCTCACTCACTTGGTGAGGCATACTCACTCCGTTTGCAATAGCACTGAACTTTTTTGTATCCCACAATGCAACTGCACTGGAAGCTGGTCATGAAAACAATTACTGGCATACAGTATAGTTCATCTATGCAAGTCATTCATTTCTGAATAGAAAAGCAAACTATCTGCGGTCTGTCTGGATTCAGGAAATTCATTCTTGTTGGCATTTATTGACTTGAATAGTCTCCACCTGAGGTAATCCAAGCTAGAAAACGCACGTTCAAGAAAGCTGGAAGGCTAACACGGATTATGTGGATGGGGGTTTAAACTACCAGTAGCAGAGTTTAAACAGCATGGTCACCGGAGGGGGTTACATGTACTTTAGAATTATTGTTCCTCACGACATGAAGAGAAAATGTGTCTTTTATATTGATTGCGCATCACTCAAACTTTTAAATGCAAAGTATTTGCAGGGGATTACAACTTAGACCTTCTGCCATAAAATTCAACGAAGATACATTGTCATTGTTTTGACAAGGTTACACGCCAGGGGAACCTTTGGCTGTTTGAAATATTGCGGGAGAACATTCCAAAGCAGAGGGATTTAGACATACTGTAGTCACATGTACAATTTACCAAAAGCTTACAGTTACATGTAGATACATGTATTGTCAAACAGAATCATGTGAACAAAATGAGGTGAAAGTTAACAGCTATCACCACAAAATTTTGGCTGAATTAAAACAAACTTTAATATACCATTATAGAAAGGGTTCCCCAAAAGTAAGGTAAGATAGACAACAGAATAGATGCATGACACGTGGGCTTTGAGCAGTGTATGTATTTTATATCAGGTGTAAAAATGAATACACATATACATTTATCACTGAGTTGAATGAGAAAGTTGACTGTTCAAGGGTTTTGAAAATGGTGGAATAAACACCAGCTTGTATATGTTTGACGGTGTTAAGTTGACTAGTACAAAGATCTGTAGAGTTTCAGCTATGAGGGTTGAACACTCACAGCAATAAAATGTGACAGCATCTCCTCCCTACAAATGTACTTTATATAAACAATACTGGTTTCTTTCTCTGGGGGCAACTCTTTAAAATTGGACATTTGGAAAACTTCAGAATTGCTGATTGAAATTCTCTCACTCCTTCCACTTTGTACGTGTTTACGGGAGAAGTCCCTTCACAGCCAGTGACCACTTACCCTGCACAGACATACCGTAATAGGGACATGCACTACCAAATCAGTGGACACACCTGTTCCACTTCATTTGAAAAGGATTTTTGGAGGATTGCAGGTTGCATACGGCTACTGTTTTAAGAGAGTCAATCCCTTTTCTCAAGTAATATGGCTCGAGGCAAGACCCATTCCACATGGTCTTCTATACTGGTACAGATACAAGCTACCCCCTGTACACTTAAGATTTCAAAATGATGGTAAGCATGTGTGCCTGTGACTTATTGTTCAAATCATGATAAATATCAAAATTACAGATTTAAAATCAGAAAAATTTGGCACGTTCTGATTATCTGAGTTGCGGCAATTCTAGTAAAGGAGAATATGATTCCACAAATGATAAAATGTACAAAGTACCAATAAAACTGAACTTCTTTTATCACATTAAAGATGTACTTGACAAATTATGCCTTTCATCTTTCAGATTCACAGGAAATGCAGACAGTTGCAGTCTTTCACACTGGAAAATTTCTCATAAAAAAGCATTCTTCCAGAACACTGAACGGAAATGATAAAACAAAAATTTGTAACGAAAACAATAACCTATTGATACAAATCAATTTATTTACGGAAATTTTCCCAATAAATTTGTTAAAAAAGCATGTCATCAGTATGACTTCAGCTTGGCAGGGTCAGAATGGACATGAAATGCTTTATTTGCTCGGCCTATTCAAAGTGACTGGGTAGTAGGAATTACCGTACACTCGATGACTTCAATATGTAGGTTCATCCAACATTATGATCAAATTTCAGATGGTATTTCAAAACATTAAAGTGTTCAAGGACTGGCATACACCTGACTGAATTTTTCAATTTGATTGCCATATTAATTGTAGAGGTATCCATGAATGTAGAGAGTGAACTCTTTCCTTACTTTGGTAGATTAACATCTTTAGCATTTTATTGATGATTTCTTGAGCAAAGAGAAAAATTATCATATATTGTCACTTCTTGAAAATATGAGGTTGACTGGCCCAATCACGAGGAAACTGAATACAAACTATCTTTCGTCTCAAAAGCCCATAAAAATATTTTCTGCTAGGAGGCTAATATCTCACATATCTTTCCGTAAACTTTGCCCAGCATACATGTACACAATCATGAACAGCAGTGCACATCTTGCAGAACCCAGCAATCCTCTACATCATTCACATCAAATAAATAAGCGACAGTACAGGAATCCCCTGATCAGATCAGTCTGTTAAGTTTTCCCAGTTGTCAGAGTGATGTTGTGTAAATCACCAAGAAAAATTGGCCAAGACTGGGAGCCAGCTTTACATGCCCCGGAACATTATGAATTGCTGAGCTGTTCAAATGGGCAATTAGATTCTTGAGCACATGAGTTATCCTGTTCAAAAACAAATGACTTATTGCATTCTCTAGTGCATGAGTTATTACACATCTGAGGCATCACGATCTACACGTACACGCAGTGCGTTTCTCCACTCTTCCATGACGTGAAAGTTCCAAGATGATGTACATGTAATGTACAGTACACTCGAGTTAAAATTGATGCAAATTCCTTCAATTTTGAATTTCCATGGTGGTACTGTAGTTACAAGAGGTAATCACAAGAAATGATGATTCACAAAACTCAATAAATGAGTAAATCCAATAGCTTTCCTATTGCAGATACTGAATCAAATATTGTAAAGTATAACAAACTGATGTTTTTGGCTGCAGTGGTAGCATTCTCTACCAATAGTTTCACTGAGTCTTCTAGGAAATGCATGTAAGTATTCGGAATAAAACTTGGCTGTATTTGCTCTACAAAGTTTCAACTTTCATCGTATGGCTCCCACACTAGTTTCATTGAGTCCTTCAGGAAATGAGATAACTCAGAAGAAAACTTGGTTATGTTAACCATTTCAAAAAATTCCACTTTACAGGCAACTGGTGGTTTTCCACACTGAGGGAAATACAGTACTGGTATACGGATACATTGTACTGGCAGATATCATGCATACAGTGTGATCAAAATAAGCAATCAGGTAGCCGATACATCTATACACGTCCAACCTCAACATTCTTCCTTCCAATTACTGCAACATCCTTTTCTTTGTTGAGCAAAATGCAACTGTTCAAAAACAGGGGTGAGGCAAAGACAGACAGTGAGCTCATTGTCTCTGCAATTTTTTTTTTTATTCTGTTGGATCTATCAATTCTGTAATGTCCATGGCGCATTGCACCAGAAACATGACTGGCCTTAGCAAGGACATAATGTGCATGTTGTTGGGATGTTGTTGAAGTAAGACATTTGAAAAGACAAGCTAAAAAAAGACAATGTCAATAATAAGAAAGTGGAAGAAGGATAATCCATTAATAGCATTCAATAGTTTGCATCAATAACATGTAACCCTTGGCGAGTATTCAAACCCGCTATGTACAACACTCTTTTACACTTTGATGAGAAAAGTTTGACGTATGTTAGGATATTAAAGTTTAGTGATGTGAGAACTATTGTACCATTGCACCATAAGCTGCCAGCCAGAGAACCCATAAAAGAAGTGATGAAGTGCAGTCCTATTATGGACAAAATATTTTCCACTCACAGAGTTTAACCCTTTTCCTGCCAGACAGTATCACTTCCCCATCAGCCAAGTCAGTAAAAAGTGGTATTGAGTCAAAACATGACGTATTTTCACCCACTTGGCTTGGCATTTTATAGCATCTTTAGTCCAAAAAAAATCAAGTTTACAGTATTTATGTTTTCAACAGCCTTTAAATGTACAGTATTATGTTTAAATACATTGTATGGAATATGTTGTGTTTCATTAATTTTAACTATCTTGACCTGGTGGTGAAATAATGACTTGGCAGGAAAAGGGTTAATACAAATACAGTGACTAGTACATGTTCTTGCGAGAACTTTGCAATAAAATAATGTCAAAATACAAACAAAGTCATTCTGTTCCATTCAAGTTTCAGACTTTTTAGATACGCATGAACGATATGTAAAGGCAGATACTGGTAAAAGTAATTTGTTCAACATTCAAACTTCATCCCTTTCGGAATTACAGCACATTCAAGTTAGAACTTTCCCTCAGATTTCCATTTACATTAGTTGTGAAACAAAAAATTTGCAGATGATATTGGTTAGTCTTTGAATCACATCTCATAATTCCCTCTTTTACCGGAACATCCCGAACACTCACCATATTTTGTAGCAGTATCTAGAACAGCTTACAGCTGTCAGCTCTGAGAAGTCTGATTCATTGACTTGATAAGGCAAAACTGGTGATTCTGCATCTTCATTGTAACATCCTCTATACCATGATGTCCCTGTAATTCAGAACAAGAATAGCATGAAGATATAGATATTCACACACAGGTTACACGTTTTTTACAGTTTGGCATTCAGGTCAAAAGCGTGAATTTCTTCAAAATGTGTTCATCCTTCAAAAGAATTTTCCTTTCAACAAATTTTTGCGACTTTCATGCTAAGCCCATTTTGTATTTTTTACCAAATATTAACCATCACACGTCTCATCTGATTCATGATCCAGGTTAGGGTCTAGTTTACATACATGTACATGTAGTATCTGCAAAGCAAAGCATGGCAAAAAGATTGTATGCAACTAATAATGTGTTAAAGCCCCAACAGCTGCAAATTATGTGGATTATTTTCATAATTTTATTTTCAAACCAAAGTTGTTTTGCGGAAATGTGCTAACTGAAGGATATGTATAGAGGTACATGTATCACTGCTCTCCGATTTGGATCATGCCTTCACGTTTTAAGAGATTAAATAATAAACAGGTGCTGCAATCATATAATGGCGCCCCCACCAAAAAGTACAAAAATGTAGTATTTCCTGCTTATGCACACCATGATCATACTTTTATTTCAATACTTGAATGCACAACACATGATGGTCAACATTTTGTTGTTGTAATCTTTATTTTCTCTGTCACATGATTAGTTTTTTAAAATGATATTTAACATTTGAATTTATATGCCACTTTCGACACTTCTGACAGTGTTATACACTTTTACAGTATTTAATGGGCCTTACTCAAAGAAACCTTTTGGAAAGCTGAGGATATTTTGAGATACACATTCGCAGCTCATTGTGGCTTTAAGTTCTTATGTGACATCTAACACTCACAGTCTACATACACTGTAATGCAGTGTGTACCTGTACTGTATCCCTCTCTTGTAATGGATGGAGATTATATTTCCAAACATACAATGACTAAGTCCATTGCAAGTACTTTTATAACCAGTGCTTGATGTCAAGAATTTCTTTCTGGTGATAACAATGTCCAAGGTTTGATTTCATATAAACTAAACTTTTAATTATCACCTTATTGATGACATAGCTCCTAACATTCCACAAACAAGACAGAGGGCCATGTTGGTTTACACTACTGTGTCACAGCTCTATAATTTTCAAAATTCTTGGCCATACACAATGTCACTTTGAGTGGCATTTGTTTATAAAGATCAGGCGTTGTATCAGCGCATATGAACCCCTTTCAGTTGTACATATAACACCTACTCTCTTCTCCATCCTCAAAGAGACATTTACAAACAGTTTTCAGGTAGAATATTAATGTGCCTCAGGGACAAAAATTTGGACTCTAACGCTTTTATAATCTTTCTTAAGTCTATCACTTGTGGGGGTTCATTTTGAAGCTCACCGATTAACTACTGTTTTCACTGGTTTATTTTTGTAAATCACAAATTTAGTTAACACTGGGATGGCGGCCATTTTGAATTTCAAAATAAGATAATTTGTTTCTCTGGTACAAAAATTTTGACCTCAAATTTTTATTCTTGATTTTGAAAGAGAATAATTTAAAGTTTTCTTAAGCAAAGTTTGAACATCAAAAAAGTTTATTTGGAATAGCGCACTCTGGGATTATATTAACTTTCAAATGTACACTTTATACAGTACCATACAGTACCAGTATGCTGTTGAAAGTGAGACATGAATATTTAGTGCTGGTATTGGTGTGTAGGACAGGCGAACTTATTCTTTTATCTGCCAAGTTCATATTTCAATTTCACCACCAGCATCAGGTCAAGATGATTAAAACTAGTACAGCACAACATGTCCCACATGGTGGATTTCAACAAAAACTTGGATATTTGAAGGTCCCTGAAAACATAGATTCTGTAAACATGATTCTTATTGAAGACAGCTCTACATAGTACTACAACAGACGAAGCCAAATGGGTGAAAATGCACATGTTTTGGCTCAATACCACTTTAATAAAGTGACTTGGCAATTGGGGAAGTGATATTGTCTGGCAGGAAAAAGGTTAAGAGATGTTCTATAATGATTGGTTGTACAGTTAGTTGTTTAACTTGACAATGAAAGCATGACGTGAACTCCAGACATAATTTCTTCTAAGTTGAAAAATCTTGAGGAATTCACTAATCATGCCAATCATGAAATTGTTGATTTGTTACAACTATACTTTAAGAGCTCACAGGTATTTGGCAGGATGAAGGTCGTGCCAAGCACAGTCAATGATGGAATATTACAAGTAAAAGTCCTGACTTATCTCATAGTCTCACGGTGTTATATTCCATACGAGCACAACAGACTTGTTCAAAGTGTATTACACTATGTGACCCATTTCTAACCCAGCCCAAGCCAAGCATGAACACAATGTTGGCAGCTTGAACGTGTTAGAATGTGCATTTTGTGATACTGTTGCAAGGCACTGTAAGAATGACTGGCTCGCTAACCCACCTTCCACAGTTAACCTGGCTGATTTCCTGGTGACGGAGGAAGGATCATGATCATATCATACAGCTGTTTCTACATATACATATAGGTGTTTTCAGAAAACAGAGAAAATCTACTGAAAGATATTCATATCCCTTCCATATATATACATGTAACAAATGTTGACATCCAAAAAAAGTTAAATGCAACCTAGGTAAATTGAAGCCCGAAATTATATGGTCTCATAATCATATACTCTATACTTGTATTTTAAAGCCACAATAGCTGCGAATGTGTAACAAACCCATCTCAAATATGCTGTTTTCCAAGAGTGTTCTTTGAATAAGACCCATTAAAACCTGAAAAAGTGTATAACACTGTCAAAGTAGCATCTAAATTCAAACGTTTAATATCATTTTTAGATTTTCCGCCATTTTCAAAAACTAATCATGTGACAGAGAAAATAAAGATTACAAGTATTGAACAAACTTTTTGAAATGTTGGCCATCGTGTGTTGTGCATTCAAGTAAATGGCATCATGCTTGTTTCTTGCTGTGTTTTTTGTATTCAGGGGTGGATGGGAAAGCAAAATGAGTGCTGCACTCTTTTAATTATTCAGCCTGTTAAAACATGTGCGTGTGAAATCAGTGAGCAGTGATGCATGTCCTTCAGTTAGCACATTTACATGCACCAACTTTGGTTTGAAAGTAAAATTATGAAAATAATGCATAAAATTCACAGCTATTGGGGGCTTGTAATCTCTAAAATACTGTCATTACTGGATAAAATATTATTAAAAGGGATAGTCATCGGAACGGCGCTCAAAGGTCGTACGAGACCCATATGACCAATGTAAACACTAGTACAAAGGTACGATGGTGATTGATGAAAGTTAAAACATGTCTGTCATTATCTACATCGTATAATTTAAATGTTGCAGCTATGATGATGAGATGCATCCAGATATCGTGCAAAAATACCGGTACACTGTTTGTAAACACGAAACTCGCACAGGCACACTTCCGATGACTGTTTCTCTTTAAGAAAATTCAGTGGTGTACATGTGGGTATCATTCCTGATTCTATTTCAAAATACAGAATGATAGCTTAACTTCTATGAACAGTGGGCATTTCAGTTAGACTTGCACTTTCGATGGGTATGACCCAGAAAACATGTTACCTATTGCATAATATCATACTACATTTTTGGCAGAAGTCATCAAGTCTAGAATCCAGACATTGTTGAGAATACTTGTACTTGATGACACTGACAGATGGATGGAATAGTTGACCAATGATTCTGTTCAATGTATAAATCAAGTAGGTACATGTACGGTATGCTTGAAATAAATTTGGCTCAGTTCAGATTAACTGGTAGAGCATGGCACGACAAATCATAAGAGGAAGACTGGCAGTGCTGTTTACATGTGACATTTTCAAGCACGACTGACTTGATTGGCTGGATGTAGAAGAGAGCATGGAAGAGTTGACAATTCTTTCAATTCTTTTTGCAGTTTCAGACAAGTGTAACAGTGGGATATGTGCCTTTGTGGATCCAACTACGCATGTGGTCAAGTATTAAGTATGACCAATATTGCATGTGTACCAGTATGTGTGTGCGTGCATGCTTGTGTTGTGCAATTTGCAAATACGGCCATGTGCCAATAAAATAAACAGACTTGTTTTCTGCAACTGGTCATACTCTAATGAAAGTCGACACCACACGTGGCACTATAAGAATTTTAATGTTCAGCAAATCTATGTACCAAAGTCAGTATCAATGAAACTACGCTCCACTCAAAATAAATTTTCCCTTTTGGTCTGAGCGTCGTACTGGACATGTATAAGTCCAACATTTCAAAATTTAAAACACTGAATGTGCCCTTTGAATTTGAAGGTATTTTTATTACAAATGAGAAATTGTCGAAGAAATTGACATGCAAACATCAGTTCATCATTTAATATTATTCTGAATGAGGTCATTCCTGAGAATGTACTGTAAGTGAATTTGAAAGCTATTGGACAAGTAGTTTCAAAGGAGGTGATGATTTGACCAATAAAACAATTTAGCTTTAAATTCACATAATATTAATTGCATTCCCTATATGTAAATCGTGGGCAATTTTCGCCATAATTTTGATTACATCCCAAAGCTGCAATATGGAAAGTTGAATTATACATGTAAACGATTGTGTACATGTACAGAAGCTGCCAAAAGCAGCTTTGTACTCGTCTATTTCTTCCTAAGCTTTACCATATTTCCTACATCAGACTGTGAACAATGTCTTATTGAAGAGAATGTATTAGGTTTCAAAGTATTGGGTGGTGTTCTTAGATCTACTCCAAGTAAGCAATGGTCAGGTGACACTGCCTATAGAATCAACAGGGATCACACTTGAAAATTCCTGGCAACCAAAGCTATGCCGTGTGCATACATGTACAAATGTTGAACTGTAATTGTGGATAATTGGTGAACTGTGATCACTTTTTTGCAGTTTGACATATCTCTGCTATCGAAATGTCAGTCTCATTACTGTCTTATTTTTCCCTTTTTGTCCAGATCTGTTTACACTCTGAGATATAAATGATGTTCTGTCAGACTCTTAGAGGCACAAGAAAAGAGCTTGAAAAGTCTTTACAGCTAAAAAAGTCTTTCGTTTGAGGCAAAAGAGATCATTGATGGTTCTCCTTGACTTTTTACAAGAGTGACATTCTGATTTGCTTGAATAAGTCTGTATTAATTGAAATGTTTTGTGTGGATAGTAACAAGTGATGGTATATTTACCCATAATGCACTGCCACACCTGTATGAGAAACGTCAACACTGGTACTGCTTTCAAACAGTTGATTCATAAAGACAGGCCATTCATTTCCACAGTTTGAATCACTGAATTAAAATCATTTAAGGATTACCAAATGTGATTGTAGTACATGACTTTAAAATGGTACTAAAAAATTTCTTTATTACTTTCAATGACATAGTTCAGATATATATACACATAATAACGAATGACAATAATTGTTACTTAATAGATTTAAATTTTATACATACTGTGAGAACATTTGTAGGATTGGTAATGAATGGTAATTTTTGGTGAATTGTCACTCAAAATCCAAGTTAAGGTAAGATGGAAAGTGCCCCAACATACATGTGACTAAGCTTTAATTTGCATTCAGAATGCAACTCTGTCAGCAATAGTGACCTCCTTTCAAAGAAAGGAAAAATTACGATAGTTAATGTGAAATACAAAGGCATACAGGCCTTGTTGAGCAGATGTTTTCATACATCATCCTTACATGTATGTAGGAAACAGTTATGGCCAATGTGACTGCTTCTATGAGTAATTTACAGTTCTCAACGTTACACAGTGACGTACGCCAAGCTATTCAGAAAAACACCTGTCCCTGTTTATAACTCTTAGATAAAGGATAATATGTGGAGCAATCCATTCCGTTACTAGCTTTAAACTTTCACGGTGTATATCATGACAGTTACAAAAGCATTTTAATAGGTTACACTTTACATAAAATATACAGATACATGACATGTGCATGTACATACTGGTTAAATATTACACATACATGTTCCCTTTCTATCCCGGGCCATGCAGTCTACCTGTGGCCATGCTTGTTCTCTAATTTGCAGTGAGTGCCGTTGTTATAGTGACGTACAATACCATCCAAGTAAATTACTACCAAAGGACAATAGAGAGTGATGTCATAGTACCTGGCCAATGGTGGCGTAGATAAGCCATACAAAACAACATTCCAAGATCATTTAGAAGTAAAAGACACCTTCAGAAACCGTTGGGATTAGTAGCTCAATTGCAGGATGCATGGAGGTGATTGTGTTCAATCTTCCCGCAGGGCAAATGATCTTGGCATCAGGATGGATGCATGTATGCTCATGGGAAAGGTTTTGTGTAACTCCTGATCTGCAGTGAAAACTTCAATGTCTTGCAAAATTTCTACATTGTAATGAACCTTACATCTTTGCCCTTGACTCTATATATGCAAGAAAAGGCATTGCAACACAATGGGTGCCCAGTCATTTTCTAAACTTTCTGGACAGCTTTGAATTTCTATGGAGTAGTCATTAGTATACCCTTCATCAAAATTTCAATTTCAAAGTTGTCTGGTCTGATGGATTGCCATATGTTAAACATTGTAAGGCTGTGCAATTTCTAAATTGTTAACATGTAAATGTATTTATACTGTTAATTTTAAAATGTAAAATAGCTAACTTTCTGTTCAAACCTCAATGTCAGTGGGGAAGTATTGGTATATTGTAATTATGATGATGGTTTTTGCTAGTCCTGTACAACCACAGTAAAGCAATTAAAATACCAATGAGTATGATTCTGAATGTTACATGAGAAGTTTAGAATATACACACTTCACTACTACAGCAGTTTTAATAAATTGATTCACAGCACCATATGAGTTGGCCTGATACAGTATTTCTCATATGACATACACAAGATCACAGCCTCGCCATCACAAGATGTAATAGTAAAAGCAATGCATAAAAAAACTAAATAGTGTGTATACATGTTGTAACAACAACAGACATAGCTCACAACATAAAGAAATTACATTTGACACCTTCTACCACATTTCACGCAGACATGTATCTGAGTGCCGGAAAGATGAAAGTCGGTTATTCAAGACTTTTAATCTGGCTAATCTTCTTTCAAACCATGTGGTATTGATTCCAGATTCATTTTAATGACTACAATTACAAACAATTTTCATTTTATCTGAAACCTTTCATCTCGATTTACATATATACACTAAACACTCCACAATGTACAGAAACATCAGAGTTGTACAAAAGTGTGACAACAAAAGGATGAAATTAACCTTTTGAGTGCTGTAATTTTGCCAATCAAAATTTTAGTGCAACATTTTAGAAATTTTCATGAACTTTTCTGTAATTTTTTTTATAATTTTACACCAAATGGACATGATTCCTTATTGGCTAGAGTTTTCAATCAAAATTTTTGAAAATATCAGAAGTTATTGTTTGGGCAATATTTTAGAATGGAGAAAAAGTGACTTTGGCATTTATTGGGTTAAAATCATCAAGAATAATAAATTCAAGTGAAAATTTTCATTGGACTTGTAGTATTAGCCATGGTCATTTTACATCAGTAAAACTAAAAGAAAATGCAAATTTGACAAAATTTCAAAACAAAAAAATGAAACAGAACAAAATATTTCAATCCTGAACCCGATGTTCCAGCGGTATCAGACACCTACATGTATTAGTGACAAAATAGAGATGGTCTCAAAGTTTCACAACAGCGTCAGTAGTTGTGGACATTTTGAAAGGTGGTCAACAAGGTAAAATAGGCTTTGTCTGAACATTTTGAATAAGATTAAAATTACCCTATCCCTTTGTGTTGGGATCTTGTCATAGGTGGAGCATTAATCCCAAACAACTTTTGGCCATTGTTGTGCCAAGGAAATTGTTGGTGATGACGACTTGGGAAAATTGGGTGGGCTGAGGAAACTAAGATAATCTGAGTTTGTTTTGTGCATTGACTTTCAAACCTGGTGAATGCACTTCAGCAAAAAGGGGAATGCTGAAATAATGTAGTCTCCATGCTTTGGCTTTGATGTTTTTAAACATTTGATTTCAGATTACATTTCACATTAAACTGAATGATTGCATTAATGAACAATACGGCACGAATAGCCTATATCTGTAGGCTGAGGTGGAACCTGCAATAAAATGTACACAAATACATGCAGGAAGAAACTTGTGTATGTAGTCTCCAAACCTAACAAGGGTCACTTATTTGGGCTTTACACTGTACCTCTGAATTCTTCTGAATGAAAAAACCCGCAAGAAAACATCTTTTTCTGTATAAGTACAGAAAATCAAGGGTATCATTGAGATTGTCTAGAAAATGAGGTTGTCTTTCCCATGTAAGTCAATGCCCCTTTCCTATTAACAACTTCAGTACTTTCCGATGCCAGGCCCAATTGTATTCCTTGTTCATTCTTTCCAAATTAACTGTTTACTTTTGCATATCTTCATTTTAACTAAACAACAAGTCTCTGGAATTAAGTTAAAATTTTTTTAAGTGAAACTGTTCATGTACCTTACTGTCAAGCATGTAAAACTTTGTAATTTGTGTAACTATTCCGTCAAGCAAATGCAGTTCTAAAGAGAAGAGTTACCACTCTGTCCGTGTTCAATAGCAACTCATGAATTTTTAAGACACACTGAAAAGAATAAAACGTGGTCTGCCCATTATACTTTTCACCTTTTCACAAGTTTTCTTTCGTAATTGTGCTTCTTTTTGACTGCAATGAAGACAGATCACTGAATGGAAACAAAAGAAAATGCACCTCGTCCAGGAAAAATATCTGACAAATATGTAACACCTGCTGGGTGTTCTATTTCAAAGTACCTGTACATCTACCTGTCAGCTACAAGTACAATGAGAAATGTGGGAAGGTAGCCTGCCGAATATCATGTTGAGAAACACTCCATAAGTCAGTAAATTTCCACTGACTCAGTATACCCTTTACTGTCTATTATAGTGTGTGATTAATCGTAATCCTTGCAAAGAAAAGGGAAACTGGAACAACAGGCTGTCTCAACACGGATTCTAGCTTTACAATGGAGTTTCCCCTATGGCAAAAACTGCCAAGGGCCAGGTGACTGAAGCCATGCACAGCTCAAGAGTTGAATCTCACTTCATCAATTGTGCACCAACAAAGCTCCGCAATTTCACTGTCCAATGCACCTCTTATTAGGCTGTTGAAGCCCCTTTAGCACTTCAAAATATGGTTTACAGAGAGCTTTTCTGTCTGGATTTGGATTGCCATTAATAGATATTCCACTCTTGGGATCCAATCAAAATATCAATTCTGATACATAAATGTACTCCATTCATATCAAAAGACAAGAAACAGAAAAAGGCTACTTGAACACCTCAAGTTGTATAATACTAGTCAGATACATTTTGTACCGAAACTAACCCATCATCCCTGCAAGTTTTGGTGTCAGTCCTGACAGCAAGTGATATTCAATTGGGCTCAAAGGGTCAGAGAGGTCATACCACTGCAAACTGGGGGGTAGTGGAGGGTGAACAGGTTAAGATACATGTATACACTGTCACAACCATAGAAGGCGACATCATGCCACAATAAAGGCTGCAATGACAGAGGGCCAATCATGCGAAAACTGGAGACTAAATGGCTGTGTCTAGAGAGCTGATTTGCAGCATATGAAATTACAGAAGGTGGAGGAAACAGAACACTAATTACAGTTACTTTGATGAGACTGGCAAATATCTTAATCAATATTCTTGTCTAATCTGCAGCGACCAGTAAGGTTTGTATTACCTTGCCCTTTCCTCAATGCATACAGTAACTGTGATGGCTGCACTTTGTCTGGTTATTGGCTACTAATGCAAGGAAATCAAGTCTGGCAAACCTTACACTACAGAATTGAGAAATGTAACTTCAATGTTGAATATTGGAAATGGAATATACAAGAATAGAACACAATCACTATGAAAGGTACTGTTCTAATTTGTAGACTTGAGCATGATCTGTGAAATCCATGGGGAGGAACTTCCTTCAAGCAAGTTCAACCTCAGGTTTCTATCCTAAAAATTATGTCACAATTCAGGGAAAAACTAGCATTTCTAAATCTTCACAACAACAACGATTTACAAAGGATCAATGTATCTTCAAATGAAAGTTTGAAAACCACATGTACACTATACAGTATGTGTAGGAATAAAATCAACCATGGCTACACTATAAAATAGCTACATCAAAGTAAGAATGCTTGTTGGGGTTGTCTGTGATGTGAGTACATCCCCTGTCTGAATCAAGCTTTTGTTTTTGTTCACGACAAAACCCGCCACACTGCAGACGTATGTAACATGCCCATGTAATCCAACAGTAAACTGATAATAAGCTGGTATTCCCACATCATCTACTAGACCAATCACATGTCAATGGATAATTAAACAGTCTGCAATTGGCTAAACCCTAATTGGATGATCCTGTTGGATGACTCCCGATTGGCTGACAGTAATGAATGTATGTAGCTCTGAATGTCCATACACCACATACTATCCCAAATAAGGTATTTTTTTCTGGCAGCCCAAAACATCTCATCGACAAATTACAACGTGTTCAAAATGCATCTGCTGGACTTGTCTGTAAAGCCCCAAACCACACAACATACAAGTCACAACCACTTTTGAAATCCCTGCACTGCATGGCTACCAATCGCTTGTCATACAGTAACAGAGTACAAACTTTCAACAGTTTGTTTCGACTTGGTTCCAGGGACACAACATATCTTTCTGACCTTTTGCAAATTTGTATACTTCCTGAAGACACCTATGTTCTTCATCTAACTCGCACATCTTTTTAGAATATCACGTGTTGCCAGAAAATCCTTTGGTGAAAAGTCTTTTTCTCACTCAGGACTGTAAACTTGAAACAATCTGCCTGTTAACCTGTGCCATATGCATTCACATATTTCATTCCGTCATACCCTCCAGACACAATTTTTAGGGAATAATCTAGTTTTGTCCTGTGCCAAGAGCTCAGTTTTTAGATTAGGCACATTATAAATATTTTTTATTATTATTATTAATATTATCATCCTTATGGCTTGAAGAAAACCTACCAGTAGGGCAAAAGGGAACACTGACTCTAGTCTGAGAAACAAGGAAGGCAGTGGCAACTGAAAGTTACGGTCTGAGTACGTGTAGGGACACACGTACATGTATATCATATCAGTTTTACAATAAGAATGCAACAATAGTTTCCATAACATGACGGAAGCCATACAGCGACAATACCAATACAATGAAAGTCTAGCTTCTGTATTACTTAACAAGTAGTTTGAAATTACTTGTTTTGTAAGCCTCTTTTCCCAAGTTTCCGCATCCACACAATGTGCAGTCAGTATCAGCTCCTACAATACACGGAAACAGAGCAAGACCATGGACTCTGTACCTCACACTGGTTTTTCATGTTAAAAACTGGCAACCTGAAAGTAACTCTGTAACAATTTTTATCATGCTAAGCACTCAAGCAACCAAATGGACAGGCAAAGGGGAAAGGCACATGTGACATAAATTTGGAACATGTTGTGGTGCTGGGTTTTAATGACTTTATTGCCTATTTTAAATACCTACTAGCATGATTTAAGGACAGTATTGCTAATTTGGACCATATTATTTATTACCAGTGTGGTTTTGACACGACCTGGAATGACTTCTGAGTCACAACAAATGGACATTTCACCCATCTGGATGGAATATCTCCGCGTTCATTAATTAAGGTCCACAGATCCTGATAAAAAGTTTAGACCTGCAAAACCCAATAATTTAGCTTCATTTTTTTTTTAGAGATGCTATAATATAATTACTTGTGAGTATTAGTTGGATAGATCATCAGTGATTTTGAATATACAGAATTTCCAACTACTACTAGCTGAAATTCATGGAAAAGAATGCAACAGTGTGAATTAATGTTAAAATGTCTTTTGTCCATTATAAGAAAATACAATTTGATCTGTCTCCGTACTTTGTATTGGCAAGTTCGTTAGGATTCCCACATAAATTCAACCTGGCAGATGCCTACTTCATATTTAATATGACAAATTGCTTTTTGAAATCCAATAATCTGAGAAAATCATAACAATTTTTTTACCCTCTTGGGTGAGATGACATGGCTCTAAGTAGGTCCAAGTGTTCTGAAGGAAAGGGAGGCAGATCATGTGACAGTAGGTTACCCTGGCAGCCACTTCAGAGTTGAGCCTACATCAGGAAAAACTATCACTAAGTGTAATACACACTCCATGGGAATTACAAGACCCCCCCCAGGGAAACCATAATGCCACCTGACATCTGTTCAGGCAGAAACTGAAAACGCATGTTTCAGTAAGAGCACAATCAAACTGACTACTTGTTGCTGTCTGTTGGTGTGTACAACCAAGGACGTACAATGTACTCAGTAACTATCATGAGATACCAGTATGTCGGCAAGTGGTGACCAGGAGTTATGGACATGGTTTTATATAACATAAAGCTTACATGTGTAACGGAAGGGAAAAATCTGTTAATTTGCTCTGTAAAATGCATCATACGTTAGAATATTTTTAATAATAAAATTGACATACTTCATCAAGAAAAGATGGGTCCTATACCATTACAATAGTATACAGGTAAAAAAAAATATTCACCATGAAAACTTACCACAGGCTCTGATACTGCTGTTTGTGCAGCTCACAAGATTTTCATAAAATTGTACGATGAATGAATGATTGGAAATTGATAGTTAACAATCTTTCTTCTGTACTCGGAAAAATATTTGGTTTAAAAACATGTGATGAGTTTTTTTCTAACATGCAAACATGCTACTTTTTGTGAAGCAGAGCATTATGATCACTAGTTGCTAATGTAAAACATATTTCATGGTACACAATATTGCTCCAAACACACACATATTCCTATTGACCATATGTTGAGATACCGTTGACAGATAAATTCAAGCCTTTACACAAAAGCAAATGGATCACAAACTGCACAAAGATAAAATTTGTACATTTAACTGTGTCTTCCAACAGGAATGATAAATTGTGTTTAAGCAATTTAAGACACACAATTATGAAGTTCAAATGACAAACCCGCAAAAAACAATTTGCTATTTGGTCTTTCAGATCACATTCTGATTATTCACACACAAAATGGACCGTTTTGAGGACAAGTCTCCCAGAATAAAATTTAAATGAATCAAGGAAATTTACAATGATAATATCTTTCCTCGTAAGTCACTGGTGTGTGTGGTTTAAATTGTACAAAATATGCTGCTTATAACACAAGGTCAATCACAAGTTTGAGCACTACTACAAATTTTCTGACACCATTTTCTTGCATTAGGAAGTTCAACAGGTCCGACCTACATTCTGCGAACTGACTCTTCAAAGACAGGGAATTGAACTTGAACAGCTGTTCAATAATTTTCTGAATTTATCTCACACTTACAGTATTAGTCAGATTTGAGTTTTAAAAGCTGGACTGACTGACACAACATCTCTTAAACCTTCATTACCATTGTCTTTACCACACAAATGGGACATAACAAATGTTTACTCAGTAATTTTTATTTACATGTAATTTATAGGTAACTTTGATGAGATCACAATTTGCATTATTTTGGAAAACTACCTTCATGACATCTCAAACAAATAATGAAACTAGGACAAACATCATACTTATTCAAATACATAAATTTTTGGACAATAAAAATTAACCCTGAAGAAAAAATTTGGCAAAATCTCTATTTCTATGCAAATTTTTGGTGACAGTCTATGACAACAATTAAGGTTACATATCGTACTAAATATCGTATTTATAATTTCTTATCATCAATTTGGTGAAAGTTTAACATAAATCTTGTCTGATTAGGAATTGGGAACGCACATTACAGTAAGTGTATACGATATTGGAGAAAAAATAACGTTTTTCCCATCTATTCGGTATCTCATTTGCAGAAAAGAATTTCACATCAGAGCAAGTCGCACCGTGCCAGAGAAGCAATACTAGTAACTGTTTCTTTGCCACAGAAAACGAAAATTATTAGATGTTTTAAACTTCTTACAAATCGAACGTCTTAACATCGGTTTGCGTACATCAGCAATTTAAGTCTGTTGTAAAGAACGTTAAGATTTATGCATTTTCAAATCGAGGAAGGCTCGAAAGGAGATAATGACGAGAAGGTACGAACTGGACGGAGATTATTACACGTATTGTAGATTTCTAGATGATGATTGTAAGTAGAAATATTATGATGTGAACTAAAGTAGTCCATGCGTCTGTTTCTCCTTGGAGAAAAAGGCCGACTTGCGTACTTGTTAGAGTCTAAACATGGAGTGTATTAATACCCCAAGTGTAAACGAGCGTACATCCAACTGCTCATAACACTACAAACAGATTGTGTGGTGTGCCATGCCAGTGTGCAAGCTGGGTGAACGGCGGTACAGCCTGACTTGGTAGCCTGTCGATCCGACGTTTACGCGTAGGGCAAACGATAAGTAGAGGTTCGAACTGCAGGAACTGTCGTTAAAGGCTGTTCCACTGCCTTCACGGCTACATGCTCGGTCCTAGACGAAGAGACTGCCGTCCCTTCGTCTGATAACCAAGGTGCTCGTAAAACAGTGACACAGGACAGGGACGTGAGTCAAGTTGGCCAACCCGGGGACGGGGTCCGAAATTCGCCGACTTACCTTGTCCTAAACTTGAAACGGCAAGAAGAGAGAGCACTAGGCTAGCGGCAGCAGCACGTTCGGCTGTCCCGTGACCCATCTTGATCGACTAAAGACAGTTCCATGTCAATAAATTCCCGTATCTCGTAATTTGTAACTCCATTGCGAGTGTGATCGCCTGTACAACAACTTTCAATTCTGACGTCTTAACTTCCTAAGCTTTACTCATATCGACTCATCCGCCGGGATTATGTGAGAATGAGTACCTTACATAAAAGTCTCGAAATATCGGTTCCAGTTTGCTTAAACTCGATAGTGTTTACCAGTCTTACATATTTTAAGAACTGACAAGTCATTTTAGATGGAGAATTCTAAAGTTTTGTGTAATTACAATTTTTGCTTCCAGCGTATGAATATAAAGATCTGTGATGAGGTCAGATTTGCATAATAAGAAAGCGTCAATGGACTTCTGAGATGTGAGAGACGCAGGACAATTGTCAACTTCCTGTAACATGCGTGTAACGGTACCAAATATGTGTGAAGCGCCAGGTGTACAACACACAGGTGTCAAATAGTTACATTGACGAACAAAAGACGTTCAAAAAATACAAAAATAAATGCTACAGCTTTTGTTCAGAAAGGAAAAAATATTCCATTTTTTAAAGTTTTACTTTATCACTTTCATCGTTTTGGCATTGCCCTTCCCAATGACACGGTGTACGGTGTCATTTTGTTTTCCGATTTTGCAATTTTATCATATGTATTGAGTGTCCATTGCAATCAACTGATTCATGGCATTATTATACTTCCCCTCACCAGTTATCTCTGATTGTTGTCGTCATTGTCATTTATTTCACAAATATTGTTTGTGTTATTTGAGTATCTCATTCGTATAGGGCCTATACTAGTATTCACTAAGATGACTGAAGATCTTTTATTTTTTCCGTCCTTCTTTTAGTATATTATTTTATTACTTCAGTTGGGAGGCCTAGATGTATTTGATATGACTAGTAGTTGGTTCTTGTACTCCGTGTTCAAACACAAGACTGTGGTCCGT
The DNA here is from genome assembly GCF_041260155.1 of Ptychodera flava. NCBI lineage: Eukaryota > Metazoa > Hemichordata > Enteropneusta > Ptychoderidae > Ptychodera > Ptychodera flava. The sequence continues at coordinate 45,292,616 of NC_091936.1, forward strand.
GCAGTGTAGCCTTTGATGATACAATTCGCAATTCCAGACTTCATGGGATCAAAATTTATCAGAAAATACCGCTAATTTCCTTACACTTGTCCTCTCGATCGTATTGGGTACGGGTATTTCCCTGCTGCCCTTTATAGTTCGAACGAAAACGTGCAAGCTCTCCAATTTTACTTAAATTCGGGAGTCAAAAGTGTAAGTTTTAGCCCAAATATTGTCGTCAAAACTCTTCATTTCCTACAAAATGATTGGTCAAGTTCGTGCTGGAGACAAAAACGCCGGGGCGAAAATGGGGTTCATAAGTTGACATTAGGCCTATATTAACGTTTCCTCCGTCAACAGTTTGACAGAAGCCTATAGCCATTTGCTTCAGAAGATATATTACAACTTACTTATTTAGGGACGGACCATTAGATCTTGGGAGGGGGGTGGTCAAAAACAGAAAAAAAATTTCAGAGCAGAAAGTTAGGGAAAAAACAATCTTCAAACTAGTTTGCAAAATAAAAAAAAAATAAATAAGAAGACAAAGGCGTAAAAAAAAAATCTGCAAAAGTCTTTAAAATTTTGAATTTTTTTTAGATTTTACCGACAGAAAGCAACTTTCTGTATTTTTTAGTACATCCTCCCGGCACATTTTTAATTTTAATTTATACATTTAGAGTGACTGTATCCCTTATACTGGAAGTTGTGATTATCTTATCTTTTCAGGACTTTTGTATTCTGATCACTTGAAAATTATGAAATTATAGAACCTGTTTTCTACTTGTTTCCTGCGTACAAACCAAGCAGGTACACTAGGTAAAACATTGAAACTATGGTATGGTTGTCAAGACAGAAAGTTGTATTTGCCTTTTAAGATCAAGGTAAACAGATGCAGGCCACATCAGTTTCATTTTTTTCACAGCATTTTATTGCAATGATGAATGCAAGAATGGGTGAACAAGTAGAAACACGTCAATAATGATAAAACAACATATCAAGTCATTATGTATTATTTTGCTTTTAAAAAGGCATTTCAATTCTTTTTTCTCAAAAAACAGCCTCAAAAAACAACAGCAACACATGTTTTAACATTCAACAATACACTACGTAGAATGCCATCTATCCAACAAATCCCAACACAAAAACACACAAAAGGGGTTGAACTTTGAAAGTTTCTCGATAGCAAATACTGAATAAATCTGCATGAATAATCGTTTTTGTGTAGCAAATTTCAAAGAAATTGGACAAGCCCTTTCAGAGAATACAGATTTTTTGACCATGAATGGCATAAATTGCCCTAAAAAGACAAATATTGAAATTTCAACACATCTATACACATCCAATCAATTTGGACATGCTGCATCAAAAAAGGGCAACAATTGCTCTAAAAACACAAATATGCAAATTTAACTATATTATTTAGCTTATTTTAGCTTCTCAGCTTGTCAAAATCAATTGTAAATCATGAGATATGCATGATTTTCGGTGGGGTGAATGTAGCCATTTATCCACGCAGTAGAAAGGGAAGCCAGGAAACCAAAATAGTCAATTTTCAAAACTATAGGAAGCTACTGAGGAGCAAGAAGACCATGTTTCAGAGGAAGATGTGTAATCTCAAAATTACTCCCCAAGTGCCACTAAATAACGCCATTTTAATCTCTATTTTTCAAAAGCTCCAACGGCAGGAGGGGAACACCCCCTTTTGACCTCCCCCCCCGCGAAAATACTCCCAAAGTGCCACCAAATAACACCATTGTAATCTCTATTTTTCAAAAGCTCCAACGGCAGGAGGGGGACACCCCCTTTTGACCTCCCCCCGCGAAAATACTCCCAAAGTGCCACCAAATAACACCATTGTAATCTCTATTTTTCAAAAGCTCCAACAGCAGCAGGGGGACACCCCTCTCCTGACCCCCCCCCCCCCGGTGACCGCTTGCGTGGCCGCTTGTGGTGCCCTCTTTATCTTCAGACAGCGACGAACTAAATAAAAATTATAAATCTGAAAATTTACTCTGAAAAAAAAATTTGCACAGCTAATCTCATTTGGAAAAAAAAAATTTCAGAAATTTACAATAGTAAAAAAAAAATTTCACAATTTCATTGTGACCACCCCCCCCTGCCAAGGTCTAATGGTCCATCCCTTACTGACGCGTTTGCTTCATAACTGTTCAGCGCCACTGAACTATGGATGCATGGGATCCGGCGGTTTATAAATAATTTGAGTGATTAATTGATTGATTGATTGATTGATTGATTGATTGACTGATTGATTGAAGTATACATAAGCTGATCGACGCAAAACAGGGTTGTCAATACCGTGGTACGCATGTGTATACCCTCACTACGGCGCCCAGGGGTTTCACCTACGAGCCAAGATCATATTCGTGAGATGCAAATAAGCTTATATTTTATTCACGGGAATACCGCCTGTGTAGTGTAGACTTGATAATTTTACTCGTTTGATCCACACTAAAAATCCCTATGTATATCAGCCTCGGATACAAGCAGTGTACTTGTAACGCAGGTTTGCTAAAGCATATTTGTTGGCTTGTATTTTAGGTTTTTATAGTAATTTTATTTATGTGTTGTTAACTTTACATAGCCACTGAAAGCAACTCTCAATGGTGTTAGAATGATAGCTAAGAAAGCAAATATTCTCATGATCAAATATTTTCTCTGAAGTTGGTAACCTCAGTGAAAATGGCTATTTGTTCTGTGAAAACGTCAAGTAAAAACCAATCATCCGATATGATTTGTTGAAAATTATTAACATAGTCACCAAGAAGACTATAAACTGAAAAGTTGCCATAGGCCAAGAAGCAAAACGTCGTGAAACTCAATTCGAACTCCTTCATTACACTAGGTGTGTAGATTAGACACCCTCTGATGTTTCTGTAAAGAAACATCATACTTTTCCCGAGCAATTTACTCATGTAAATTCTCAGACACCTTCGATCAGTGTTATAATTTCTTCACGAGAAATCTTTAATTCGTTCTGTAAGACACAACTTTCATACCGATGTACATTCTTGAAGACACTGGTGCTCCAATTATATACAGTCGTCTCATTCTCTTTCAAAAATGGTTTTAATCTATGAAGTGAGAGTGAAAAAGTTAGAACCCGTCATTTGCTGTATATTGGCTGCAGAGAGAGTACAACCATTATCCGAACATGGAATTGTTATGGAAGGAGATAAACTGGTGATAAACTGTTGTTACTGAATGAAATACTACACGTTTTACAAATAATGATAATTTGACAAATGCACTGTTTTTATCTTGGAGAAGAATATCGCAGCCTTTCAATAGTTCATTCTTCCTAAATTCAAAACAAAAATTATTGTAATAAAATTTAAGTCCCCTCTGATACATGCCCTGAAAACAAACGTGCTCTACAGCTTCATCAGTATTTCCTCTGAGCGAAAAACTACTCAGAAATGAAGACATCAAATTTCAGCTGAAGCAGTGATGTCGGCATCGCATCGCCCCATCGAACGGGTTGTCTCGACCTACATGTAAAGTCCCCCTAACTGTTTGTTCGTTGCAGAGGTCCCAGTTCGAACAAAGGTCAATTCTAGCAAACGAAAATGCTGCTTCGGATAAAACTAAACGAGTTGACTTTTTGAACTCCAAAACCTAATATAAACCGCAGTCCCCCTAAGCAGTCTAGAGTCAAAACCAGTGCGGGCCGTGGATTTGTTTATTTGTTTTTGTTTGCTTGTTTGTTCTTTGACTGACTCAAAATATTAGAAACTCACATCTTAAAAGACTCTTGATAGATAACTTTTGACAGCAGTCCCTCAAACCACGGAGGGACTTTGGTTTGAAAAAAGAATGATCCAAACATGTACGTCGGAGCGCTGCACATTTCTAGTTTGGTAAGGATCCGTGCGTTTTAAAAACCCTCAAAGATCTGGAACGGACAGGCAGATGGATTGGGTCCTATACTTGACGAAATAAAACTAAAAAACAATAGCAGTCAAGGACGATTCGCATGTGCGCTCACCCTGCAATATTGAAAGTAAACCGACACAGAAGCGTTAGCTATCTACATCAAGAAAAACCCGGAATAGTCAAACATGCACACATATTACAAGGAGAAAAGTTCAAATAATGTAAGCTTAGTTTACGACCGATTACAGAATTAGAAAAGACGCAAATTTCACCCGAGATTTCTGACTTCAATACTCATTCATTATTTGCACCGTTCGACCTTAAAATACACATGTAAGGAGAACAAATGAAAGAGGATAATTGATGTGGACATTCAAAAGCGGTTTGGTACCATGACACTGACAAATGCCTTACGATACCGAGTGGTCTGATTTTAGAGGCTTATCATACGGTCTCGGTGACTGCATGACGCGTTATCAAAGACCCTTTTCAACTTGGATTAATTTATTGCGATTAAATGATTTTGACCAAAAGTCAAAGAAAGAAGTTGGCAATGCTATCTCAGAATGCGTGCATCGTGCATTGTGATATCATTGTGTATATTAAAAAATTAGTACACTGTTAAAATACATTGTAAATAGTGATATAAGGGGTGTAGTTGAGCGTATATATATATATATATATATATAATATATATATATATATATATATATATATATATATATATATATATATATATATAAACACAAATTACTTCAAGTACAAAGTAATGATATCTGTTACTTAAGTTTCATGCATCCTGTAATCTTCAATATTGCAGGATGGGGATGCATGAATATATCATTACTTTGTACTTGAAGTAATTTGTGTTATCATATATATATATATATATATATATATATATATATATATATATATATATATATATATATATATATATATATATATATATATATATATATATATATGGCACATTGTCCCTGGTTTGTCCACAGGCGGCCCAATCACTATTAATAAGCTTATTATTGAGTTTTTCTCAATTTTCTCTGTCACTGTTAGTCCCTCTCCTTTTCTTCATGCTCTGACTGATCGTAGTAAATAAAATAAATGACTATATAGCCTAACCTATAGCCTTTTGACTCTATTTATTTCACACCCCATTACAAGGACGTTTATCTCTCATATACACATTTTGTAATTAGTTAGTCAACACAACTAATTATACTAATCCGTGGACTTATCAAGGGTTGGTCAACATTACAAAGATAATAGGTGTAACCTTTTTAATAACCTTTCCTATCTTTTGCGATGTTGACCAACCCGTACAATCCCTGATAAGTCCACGGATTAGCATAATTAGTCATGTTGACTAATTAATTACAAGATGTGTGTATATGAGAGATAAACGTTCTTGTAATGGGGTGTAAAATAAATAAAGAGTCAAGAGGCTAGGTTAGGCTATAGTATAAAGCTCACAAAACTTCTTATAATAATTAAGCAATAACCCTCGCCGCAGGAGGGTATACACGAGATTTTGGTACAACGCGCGACATATAGCACGAGCCGATAGGCGAGTGCTATATGGAGCGAATTGTACCAAAATCGAGTGTATACCCGACTGCGAAGGGGGTTATTGCTATTATATTATATCAACTTGCGTGTATTTGTTGTTTTACTTGGGTATTTTCATAACTCTAAGCCCCAAATGCAGAAAACGGACGTCTGAGAGATCGAACGTCGGAAATTCTTCGCCCGAGACCGAGCATTTTTATAAGGATTCCGTTCAGGCACACATGAGTATCCTACGATAAATACGCATTACGTCCATATCGACATTGCATTTTATTCGCATACAACACGAACGATACTTGTCAAAAAATAAGTGCTGCACTCACACAGAAAATGGGTCAAGAGTTCAAATCAAAAGAAAAAAGTAACAATGTTTTTCGTAAATTTACATAAGAACAATAGTCCTGGCATTTTTGGCATACTAAAAATAGATTTGTCTCATTCTGTACCGCATAACGTCACGACATTCAGTGGTGGCAGAGTGAAGTTACAGAATCCATTTTTGATGGATAATTTGGACGTTAATTGTACCAGAAAACTAGCAGTTTTAAAATAATCCAGACTTGCTATGACTGCAACTGTGATGAATAGTTGTGCAGATTCTGAGTGTGTTGCCCGATGCAGGGAGAGCTGGACGCTGACACTGCTCGTTGCATTTGATGTCAAATATCGTCGCAGTCGCCAGGAGTCATCTCATTGTTATTTTGAACTTCTTGGTCTACGTCGTTAGGACATCCCGATCTGTTATAGCCCGAACTTTGGTAAATAATATCTGACATACCGTTACTGTGAAAAAGTGTCAATTTATTTGTTTATGAACGAATACTATCTTCATTTTATAGAGCGGTACTAGGATATATCGCGTCTCGACTCCCGCAAAGTGCACGGTGCGCTGTCGCCCTAATATTTGTGTGCATCATACCCCAAACGTGCTGCTTCAGAGATGTCTTTCATCATCGATCCCAACTTATTTACACCAAAAGGTGAGTTAAAGACCCACACTTTATCCGTGTATCAAAATTCGGTCTTCGGTGTTTGAAACAAAGTGGACTATTTCGTTCTTTCTCGAGGGTCTATGGTTTAGATAGGTACGTTCAAATGCACCGACCGGGCAATTTTCGAAAATGCTGGTTTAGGGGCCTGTTTTAGCACTGCTGTCAGTGCTAAAACAGTATTTTAGCATCGGTGGAATGAGCTCTCGTCCAATCAGAATGGCGCATGGTAGCATGATATAATATAATTTTATTTACTAGATCAGTCAGAGCATGAAGAAAAGGGGAACTGATAGAGAAAAGTGAGATAACTCAATAATAAGCTTATTAATAGTGATTGGGCCGCCTGTGGTTTGTCCGAGACGAAACGCCCCTCCACATGATGGCATGCTCAGTTGCAAGTGTGAGGGCGCCCGTCATGATGATAGCTGTCGTGACTCTCCTGATGACTGTGTGTGGAGAATCGTGTGAGCGATACCCATGGTTGTGGGCGCATCTTTCGCTCAAAGAAAAATGAACATGGCTGATTTCAAAGTCTTTGTTTCAGTGTTTCTTTTGCGATTTGCTTTGGTTATAAAAAGTGTTTATCACAGGAGAGTAAGAACAGAGGCCTCTGGATGCGGGTGAAAAGAAACATGAACAACTACACTTGGGTTCAAGTGGATAGTTATTACGATTAGTTTTACACTGCAAAAGTTTATCACACCATGAATTACAAAATTACAAAGATTACGCCATTATCAGTCATTTATTTATGTTAACATGTTTGTGGCTGAAAACTGAAAAATATGACATAGAGATTATTAAAGGGAACTATATTTGCTTGGCTGAAATGTATTGCAATTTTGTGTAAATATTTCAAATTTTATGTGATATGGTAATTTTGTTCATGATCAAACCATCTCTGTTGACACGTTTGTGAATTACATATTACTTTTATTTCTTGGTTCTCATGAAATACAAAGTATGAAAAGTAAGAGAAACACACGGAAAAATTTGAAAAAGATACTCAAAGATATTGAGAGACTGTGATCCTACAATAAAACTCTGCAGAAGTTGGTGATGGACAAGATTGCTGGTTGACAAAGACAAATTCATAACACCAATAAGGACCTGTATACAATGTCTAATAAGTACATTAATTCAATTTTATACATTGATTTTATGTTAAGGTGGTATGTGCCTCGAAAATGAAAGACTTAAACTTTTGTTCGAACTTTCCTCAAGGATTATTTCAACCATTCTTTTTCAAAATCAAGGATAAAAATTGGGGGTCACTAAACAAATTTTGGTACTAGAGATACAGATTAACCAATATTTCCGAAAGTTGAAATTCAAAATGGCCACCATCCGTGAGTTAAATAAAATTTCCATTTTCGGAAAACCGAGACAGTGAAAAGTTTTCTCATACCAAGAGTTTTAAAATGAACCGTCACAAGTGGCAGATCAGAAAAGAATTGTACAAAGTTTGAAAGTCTGAATATCTGTCCCCGAGGTGCATTCATTTAATACACCAGGTGACAGAGGAATCTTACCACAGAAATCATGTTCAATGATCTACACTGTCTTAATCAAACCCAAATAAAAATTTGACTTAATACCACCTCTGACCACCAGCTTCTGCACTGTCTCCATTGTCTTTGAACTCTCTAGCTGGAACTACACACACCAACAGCAGTGTCAGAAAGTTGAATTCTGATACTCAGCCGTTCAAATGTTGGTTTTCACATAGTGAACAGAAACAGGAATGTTTCTGATGTGAATGATATCACTCTGTGTACAAGAAGTAGAAATTGACTTCAGAGAATATCTATGAGAATTCTTTTGTCTATATTTTTTGCTTATAGAGTAGGCAATCACTTACTATACGGTCTTTAATATGAAGAGGGCGCTCTCACACTTGTTCAAGTGCGTGAGCGCCCTCGTTTGTTGGATCTTCAAGTGATCACTCTGCCTGATCACAACAAAAAGACTTTCTCAAGGACTACCGATGATACTTGGTACAACTTCACTGAAGCCACACTAAAGAATTATAAATACTACTGTTACTTCTTTATTATGTTTCAAGTATTTAAAAAAATGTCTTGCTTCATCACTTTGTTACAATACAGCTCAATACAGATCTGTTTATAACTGTCAATGGTTGAAACTTGCATTATTTGTGGTTGTTAAGAATATTGCAACCTCATTGGGTTTTACACAGTAGAGTTGGATACACACAATTGTCTGAAAATTTGAACTCTGATTGGTTTATTACTAAGTAAACATTGCCACAACCTGATTTGATGAATGAAATATTGCAAACACTTCAAATGTCAAAATGGAACGGATGATTTCATTGGTCAGTAAATTGAATTGCCATGTGAGATCTTATTAGTAAGTACCATTGATAAAGAGCCACTTCTTCACGTGGATGTTGTTTTGAAGTGGAAACCACTCTCATACCAGTACTGACATTTTCTCAAGTATTTGTGTTGTTCAACATCTGACAGAGTACACCTTTGATTCAATATAATTAACACAGCAATCGACAAAAGCTAGGAACTGATCTCTATATAATTTAAAATCCCTACAGTCTGTAGTCTATAGTTGTCAAAAGCAAAAATAAACAGTTGAGCACTAAATATCACATACTTTGTTTAGATCAAAATTTCAGTTGAAATCTGAGACCAACAAGTATAAGTTGGTTTGTCAGAAGGTATAAAGGTGATATGAAGTTTTGAAAGGGTGACAAGGAATATTTCAGAGTAAAAAATGTTCAAATACGGTTTTACCGTATGAAAAATAGCTGTCACTTTTGTAAGAGGAATGAAACGATAAAATTACTCTCTTACAATTAGTCAACCCATACAAGCATCCAAATTCAATTGTTCAATCAGACTGGTAAACACAATATACACAAAAATCCTACATTTACATATAGAAATGTTTCTACATATCACACAGACAGAATTACATTTAAGTTTCATAAGACGACTGTAATTAACCCCTATACCACAGTTGAGTAAAGCTGCTCAAACAAATATACTGCCAACACGTATGAGATCTTGCTGGAACTTTCCGCCACTCAAGGTATATAGTGATTCATCATATGGCTGGAAATTTCCGGTATTTAAGGTAATCAAGGGGTTAAAGGTCATTCGTCTTGTGGCACCGGACAGGTCAAAGGGTGAATCATAAAATATCATTAACGAGTGGAAGTGCAAATCTTGTAGTCAAATAAGATAGTTAGTAAAATGATTACATCCTACAAGGAAATAGTTACACCATGTTTAAGTTTACACTTTATGTGAGAATAATAGTAACATTAATTTTTTAATCTGTTCATTCAAACTTCCCTGTAAACAGATCCACAAGCATCATTGATAACAATAGGTTTGGGTGAAACCACAGAGGTAAAAGGTTTGATGATAAGCCCATATGGCTCTATGGTTTTATTAAACAAAATTCTGAACAAGTTTTTTCAGGTAAAGGAGAACTTTGGATCATGAGTTCATGTTACATGAATTTTACCTTCAATACCTTTCCTGAAAATATTGGCATGTGCCATTTAAATATGGGGGAAAGAAGCCTTTGCATAGATGTCAACCATCTGTGTGCAGGACCCAGCTGTTTAGCCCCCATGTATGCAGTGATATTGACTTGTCATTACTTCAACCAGAATGGCTCTTTCAAGGCCTTTCATAGCACAAACAGGTCAACTCCCTACACCACACGATATAACCTCTATGGTATTTTTTCAAGTAAGAAAAATGATAGTTATGATCTATATGTACATTATTTTCAACTAATTTCTAATATTTGTTCCATTGCTTTCATCACATAGTTGATGCGATGGTTAACATTTTTAAGCGGTGATTAACTGTAATTCATAATTACAGTAGGATTATATTCTACTCTGAAATTTTTATCAATAAATAGAGCAAACTGACAAGCATCAATAATTCATTACCATACAAGTGATAAAATGTTTATGACACCAACAAAATTTTACAGAAATTTTTCATTAACAACATCAGGGATCTTGAAGTGCCCTGGAACATGTATCATATACTTCATAGACTATGCTCCACTGTGGATGGTCTTGTTCTTCAGATTCAAGGGCACACTGCACCACTAAGAAAGACTTTGCTTTGGAATAAGTTTGCTAACAAGAACGTCACGTGGTACAGATTGACCAATAAGGTAGCCTAACTTTACATAGCATTACAAATTGTTAAATTAAAATTTCAAAGTACAATATGTTTTTCAAACATATTAAATAAAGTATGTAATCTACATTCAAAAAACTTATTATGTTTGTGGAAAGCAGAATCTTCAAAGTTAAACACTTAAAAATCATATGTCGGACACAGAAATAGAGATGCTAGGGTATGCTTGTATTAATTAATCCATGCATAGGGCCGAAATCCATTCTTTGTCCAAAATTCACACTCCCGTTTTTTGTATCTATCAACTACTGTCAGATTATATGACAGTTTAGCAATGGCTTCTGGGTATTCTTTCCAATCAGGAAGCATTGCGCCCTCCCTGGCAAAGTGGAAAAACATTTCTTGCATTAACGCACTAAACTTGTCATCATTCGCCGAGGGTGCTTTGATGAGATCCCTGTGCACTCCAAAGAGAGCGAAGCAATCCCAGCCATGGAAGCCATATTGAGGTTTGAAGTGGACTTTGGTTATCTCCACAGGCTGTGATGGCCATGACGTTGCCACGTAGCGGTAGACAGGAGATGTGAGAGCATCTGATATTGTCTTTGCTAACTCATGAGTCGGACAGGTAACTCGCACATCTGATGCCATGGTTGTGTAGACTAATTCTGGAGTATGCATGGTGGGTACATATTGGTATAGCATCTTTGCTTGCTTTGTGATATTTTTACCAAAGGTGTCTAGTTTATCTGAAATAAGTTAAATAAATGATAAGTTTTAAAGTTTTTTCCTCCTGAAAAAGTTGTAGTAGGCAGTAGTGATAATAAAGAAGATACAGTAGGCGTTTCCGAATTAACTTGTTTTCCATGAATTGTGTGCATGTTAGGTAAATATTTGTGAAGAAATGTTATGACTACCTGCAACAACCTCATCATATTTTTTCCAATCCCATTCTCTGATGTCCGACTGTTGTGGGTCTAGGTCAATTTCCTGCGCAGTTGACCCTGTGTGGGAGGAGAAATGTGATTGAGTTACACAATGCTAGTGATTTGTTGAAAATTGGGTAATCAAGACAGTGAAGACTTCAGAAATGAAAGATTTCAATCTTTGTTCAAACTTTGCACAAGGAAACTTTCAACCATCTTTTTTCAAAACTGACAATAAAGATCAGATGTCAAGGTGTAAATTTTGGTACAAGAGAAACAAATTACTTGAACTTTTTACTTATATTTGAAATTCAAAATGGCTGCTGCTATCCCCATGTCAACTCTTTGCTAAAAAATTAATTTTCAACATTCAGAACAGTAAAATAGTGAAAACTTTGAGCTTCATAATAAGAGCACAAACAGTGGATAATAAAAGTAATATAGAAAATTTGAGAGTCCCTGAGGGATCTCTGAGGATTTCTAACATTTTCCCTATCCACCACCAGATTTTGGTACGTATCCTGTTCAATAGGACAGGTCGGAGAATAAAAGAGCAATGTTTGAGAACGTAAAAAATACATTAATTACTATTTTACAGTTTTCCCCACTCACATTATTTCTCTGAAATTCACAGTTTGGTAACCCGTATAATTAAACTGTAGTACAAGGATGTAAAGTTTAAATGAAAGATCTTATCTGTCAAAGCTTTCCCAAGGCCTGGATAAATGTAGACATCATTAAATACAGTCAATATCTTTGAAACTTTAAATGACTGCTTGATACAACAATTCTTGCAAAGTGTTATGTAGGTCATTTCCCCCACACTCATCATGACCTGAGTTCAATTAGTCTAGAACATTCTCAAGGTCACTGCCCTTGATGACCTCACAACCTTGAATTCAATTAGTCATGTTTGGAATGTTCTGGAAAGTTGATTAGTTGTGTAAGGGAGATAATTTTAGAACAGTAATTAGCATGTCAATAAAAGTTCTAGATTGTTCTTATATGCCTTTATAAAAGGGACGTGCTCAGCTTCCAGTCAGACTTTTGGGATCGTGTCTCTTGTGTGTTACTAAACTCCAGCAGTAGTCATTCTCAAGACTTTTCAAGACCTTCACTGCCAACGCTGGATTTATACTGTGGACTTTGTGCAACTACAAGCCTGCAAGCCGAAGGACTGTTCATTCATCCGACTGACTGTTACAACTCTGAGACTGGAGCTTTGCCGTCCCAGCTGAGATAAGTAGTCTGTACACTTTTAAAGCTTGTATTTTATCCCTGACTTAGCAATTAGTTTTATTTTTGTAATAAATTTTGTTTAAACGTAAACTGCTGAGTTCACCCTTTTGTTCGTATCCTCTGCACGTAACAAAATTGGGGGCTCGTCCGGGAGACGAATATTTTGAGCCGTTTGACAACATTTTGACAGCTTTTCAAAACTACTATATACTGTGAACTCAGTGAAATTTAATCATGGCGGAATTTAAACCAGAGGAAATGGATGACCTTGATCAGGACACATTTGATTCCCTCAGAAAAGACGACCTCATAACACTGGCCAATTTCCTTAAGGTAGAAGTTAAACGATCTATGCGCAAGCGAGAAATACAGTTCAAGATTGCAAAACATTTAGTTAAATCAGGCCATTTTGAGGAGTCTGCCTTAAAAGATTATGAGCCCGAGTCTACCTCTGAACTCAGAAAATTAGAATTAGAAATGCAGACAAATTTGGAGATCAAGAAACTAGAATTACAAATGAGAGAGAAAGAATTACAAATGGAAGAAAGACAGAGAGAGAAAGATAGGCAGGAAGATTAGAAATGGAAGAAAGACAGAAAGAGAGGGAATTGGAAATGAAAGAAAAAGAATTGCAAATGGAAGAAAGACAAAGGGAGAAAGAAAGAGAGGAAAAAGAAAAGGAAAGAGAATTAGCAGAACACCGACTGCAGTTAGAAATGAGACGTTTAGAGCTTAGAAAGTCAGGAAAATTCTTCCCTTCAGACAATTTTGACATCACTAAGCATTTCAGGTTAGTTCCCCCTTTCCAAGAAAAGGATGTTGATAAATATTTCCTCCATTTTGAGAAATTGCTCAGAGTCTGGATTGGCCTAAGGAGTCCTGGTCTATGCTTTTGCAGAGTGCTTTGGTGGGTAAAGCCAGAGAAATTTATATTCAGTTGTCAGTAGAGCAGGCTTCAAATTATGATTCTGTGAAGGAATTAATTCTCAAGGGTTATGAGTTGGTGCCTGAAGCTTACCGTCAGAAATTTAGGGATTGTGAGAAGGTGAAAGATCAAACTTATGTTGAATTTGCTCGAACAAAAGAACAACTGTTTGATCGTTGGTGTTCTTCTGAAAAGGTCAGTCAGAATTATGACAAATTACGACAGCTCGTTTTGATTGAGGAATTTAAAAGGTGCATCCGGAGTGATATCAAGACGTTTATCAATGAACAAAAGGCAGATACATTAGAGGTTGCTGCACGTTTGGCCGATGATTATTCATTGACCCACAAATCTTCATTTCTCAGCAAACCATCCCAGTCCTTTTCATACAGAAACAATGCAGGTAAATTTAACTCCTCCTTTCATCCAAGAATTTTTCAAAGGAGAGTAGAAAATCAAATGACAACAGTTCACAGAGTTCAAGTAACACTCCCACATCATCAGATCCCAAGTCTCAATCTCCTCCTGACAAACAGTTTGGTACACTTTCTTGTAATTATTGTAAGAAAGACGGCCATTTAATGTCAGAGTGTTTCAAATTGAAAAGAAAACGTGAAGGTCAAAGTGGTCAAAGTGGATCTAAGCCCACCGGCTTTATTTCTTCATCAACTCAATTAGAGTCTAATAATGTGTGTAACACATTTTCTGAGGTTAAACCCCTCTTATCCCCAATTAATGAGGTCCAGGTCAATTCTTCTCAAGATAGCATTATGGGTATTTTCGAACCATTTATTCATGATGGTTTTATATCACTTTCTAGTGATTTTTCTTCCGCTACCCCTGTCAAAATTTAAGAGATACCGGGGCTTCCCAGTCTCTTTTGTTGGCAGATACCCTGCCGTTTTCTGAAAAGTCATTTTCAGGTTCTAAAGTTCTTATTAAGTGGGTAGATTGTAATGACTACATTCCTGTTCCTCTCCATAATGTCTATTTGTCTTCGGACTTTGTTTCTGGACCTGTGGCTTTAGGTATTAGGCCTTTTTTGCCTTTTGAAGGGATTCACCTTCTTCTCGGAAACGACCTTGCTGGGGACAAGGTCATTACTAATCCACTTGTGACTGATAATCCTACTTTAGATCAGGATCCAGAGCCAATTGAACAGAGATACCCGATTTATTTCCTTCGTGTGCTATTACTCGAGCCATGTCAAAGAAAACTTCCGAGAATCAAAATACTCTCAAAAATAATGTCACAGATGTTGACTTAAATGACACCTTTCTCAGTCAGGTGTTTGACACGGATCATTTCGTTATCCCTCGTGGATTTGAAACTTCCAGTAAAACTTCTGCTGACCAAAGTCAGACATTTTCTAGATCAAATCTCATTGCAGAACAACACAAAGACCCAGATATTTTGTCTTTGTTTGACAGGGTAGATGATGAAGGTAAAACTTCAGATAGCTCTGTTTCCTATTATACAAAATCTGGTATTCTCATGCGTAAATGGAGACCTCCAGACGTCTTGGTTGATGATGATTGGGCTATAAAACATCAAATTGTGGTTCCAAAGCCCTATCGTGCTGAAATATTGCGCCTGGCCCATGAAACGCCCTGGGCTGGTCATTTGGGAGTAAGGAAAACTTATCATAAAATTCTCAGTCACTTTATTGGCCTAATCTCAGGCAGGATGTAGCACATTTCTGTAAAACTTGTCACACATGTCAAATGGTAGGAAAGCCAAATCAGACCATTCCAAAGGCCCCTTTACAGCCAATTCCTGCATTTCAAGAACCATTTAGTAGGATACTAATAGACTGTGTTGGGCCCCTACCAAAAACAAGATCAGGAAATGAGTACATGTTGACAATTATGTGTACATCAACTCGGTTCCCAGAAGCCATACAGACAAAGACTATAGTGAAAGCTTTAGTCAAATTTTTCACTTTATTTGGCCTCCCTAAATGTGTCCAGTCCGATCAAGGCTCCAACTTTATGTCTGGTATTTTTCAACAAGTAATGGATCAGCTAGGCATTAAACAGTATAGGTCATCCGCCTATCATCCAGAAAGTCAGGGTGCTCTTGAGCGATTTCATCAAACTTTGAAAAACATGATTAGGACCTACTGTTTTGACACAGAGAAGCAGTGGGATGAAGGAATTCATTTTCTGCTCTTCGCTGTTAGAGAGTCAATTCAAGAGTCTCTTGGTTTTAGCCCATTTGAGCTTGTATTTGGACATACAGTCCGTGGCCCACTCAAGCTCGTTAAAGAGAAATTCCTATCAGACGATGATGATTGTCTGAATATTTTGCAATATGTCTCAGATTTTCGTACAAAACTCTCTAAAGCATGTGAATTAGCCAGAGAAAATCTTGAGTCATCTCAGCAGTCAATGAAAACCAAATACGATAAAAACACCTCAAAACGGAAGTTTGAACCAGGTCAAAAAGTTCTTGTTCTACTTCCGTTCCTGGCAAACCACTCCATGCTCGTTACTTTGGGCCATATCTAATTGATAAGAAATTGAGTGATTTAAATTACATCATAACAACACCTGACAGGCGAAAACAAAAACAGCTATGTCACATAAATATGCTTAAGCCATATTTTGATAGGGATAATCCTACTATAACTCAGCCTGTCAGTGCAGTCAGTTCAAACCATTATGAAGATAGTGATACTGAAACTGACTTGAGTGAAAATACTCTAAACTCAAAGCTGGGCTCGGTCAAGCTTCAGAACTCAGAAATCCTGGAGAAGCTGGAGTCTACAAAGTTGGCACACCTCCAGCCAGAACAACAACAACAGGTGAAAGAACTGCTCCACGAATATAAACACCTGTTCCAAGATATTCCAACAAGGACAAACATCACCTGTCACAACGAAGATGTCTGCGACAGTAATCGAGTGGAACAACATCCAGACGGACTGAATCCAGCGAAAGCGAAATGTCTCCGGGAAGAAGCCAAGTATTTGCTGAACAATGACTTTATAGAACTCAATAAAAATAACTGGACTTTGCCATGCATACTTTATGCCAAATTCAGTGCCATTTCAAGTTTTCCAATACCAAATTGCAAGAGGATAGTCATGGTGTAGATCATCCTGTTTGCTATTTTTCACGCAAATTTAACAAATCTCAGAGAAACTACTCTACAATTGAAAAAGAGTGTTTATCTTTGATATTAGCTTTACAGCATTTTGAAGTTTATGTTACTTCTTCAAATCAGCCAATAGTGGTTTATATTGATCACAACCCTCTTGTTTTTCTGCAGAAATTTAAAGGCAAAAATCAGAGATTGCTAAGATGGAGTTTAATGTTACAGGAGTTTAATCTTGACATTAGACATATCAAAGGCGAGACAATTTAATTGCAGACTGTCTCTCTCGTATTTAGAAATTATTGTTGTTCACTTTCAAGAAATTTTATTGTTGTTCACTTTCAAGAAATTTTACTTTAGAGTAAAACAAAATTTGAGTACTTAAATCCTTTTCAAGATTACATTTGTAAAAGAAAGATTTTTCTTTGAAAAATTTTCTTTTTTGAAGAGGGGGTGTGTTATGTAGGTCATTTCCCCCACACTCATCATGACCTGAGTTCAATTAGTCTAGAACATTCTCAAGGTCACTGCCCTTGATGACCTCACAACCTTGAATTCAATTAGTCATGTTTGGAATGTTCTGGAAAGTTGATTAGTTGTGTAAGGGAGATAATTTTAGAACAGTAATTAGCATGTCAATAAAAGTTCTAGATTGTTCTTATATGCCTTTATAAAAGGGACGTGCTCAGCTTCCAGTCAGACTTTTGGGATCGTGTCTCTTGTGTGTTACTAAACTCCAGCAGTAGTCATTCTCAAGACTTTTCAAGACCTTCACTGCCAACGCTGGATTATACTGTGGACTTTGTGCAACTACAAGCCTGCAAGCCGAAGGACTGTTCATTCATCCGACTGACTGTTACAACTCTGAGACTGGAGCTTTGCCGTCCCAGCTGAGATAAGTAGTCTGTACACTTTAAAGCTTGTATTCTATCCCTGACTTAGCAATTAGTTTTATTTTTGTAATAAATTTTGTTTAAACGTAAACTGCTGAGTTCACCCTTTTGTTCGTATCCTCTGCACGTAACAAAATTGGGGGCTCGTCCGGGAGACGAATATTTTGAGCCGTTTGACAACATTTTGACAGCTTTTCAAAACTACTATATACTGTGAACTCAGTGAAATTTAATCATGGCGGAATTTAAACCAGAGGAAATGGATGACCTTGATCAGGACACATTTGATTCCCTCAGAAAAGACGACCTCATAACACTGGCCAATTTCCTTAAGGTAGAAGTTAAACGATCTATGCGCAAGCGAGAAATACAGTTCAAGATTGCAAAACATTTAGTTAAATCAGGCCATTTTGAGGAGTCTGCCTTAAAAGATTATGAGCCCGAGTCTACCTCTGAACTCAGAAAATTAGATTAGAAATGCAGACAAATTTGGAGATCAAGAAACTAGAATTACAAATGAGAGAGAAAGAATACAAATGGAAGAAAGACAGAGAGAGAAAGATAGGCAGGAAAGATTAGAAATGGAAGAAAGACAGAAAGAGAGGGAATTGGAAATGAAAGAAAAAGAATTGCAAATGGAAGAAAGACAAAGGGAGAAAGAAAGAGAGGAAAAAGAAAAGGAAAGAGAATTAGCAGAACACCGATGCAGTTAGAAATGAGACGTTTAGAGCTTAGAAAGTCAGGAAAATTCTTCCCTTCAGACAATTTTGACATCACTAAGCATTTCAGGTTAGTTCCCCCTTTCCAAGAAAGGATGTTGATAAATATTTCCTCCATTTTGAGAAAATTGCTCAGAGTCTGGATTGGCCTAAGGAGTCCTGGTCTATGCTTTTGCAGAGTGCTTTGGTGGGTAAAGCCAGAGAAATTTACATTCAGTTGTCAGTAGAGCAGGCTTCAGATTATGATTCTGTGAAGGAATTAATTCTCAAGGGTTATGAGTTGGTGCCTGAAGCTTACCGTCAGAAATTTAGGGATTGTGAGAAGGTGAAAGATCAAACTTATGTTGAATTTGCTCGAACAAAAGAACAACTGTTTGATCGTTGGTGTTCTTCTGAAAAGGTCAGTCAGAATTATGACAAATTACGACAGCTCGTTTTGATTGAGGAATTTAAAAGGTGCATCCGGAGTGACATCAAGACGTTTATCAATGAACAAAAGGCAGATACATTAGAGGTTGCTGCACGTTTGGCCGATGATTATTCATTGACCCACAAATCTTCATTTCTCAGCAAACCATCCCAGTCCTTTTCATACAGAAACAATGCAGGTAAATTTAACTCCTCCTTTTCATCCAAGAATTTTTCAAAGGAGAGTAGAAAATCAAATGACAACAGTTCACAGAGTTCAAGTAACACTCCCACATCATCAGATCCCAAGTCTCAATCTCCTTCTGACAAACAGTTTGGTACACTTTCTTGTAATTATTGTAAGAAGACGGCCATTTAATGTCAGAGTGTTTCAAATTGAAAAGAAAACGTGAAGGTCAAAGTGGTCAAAGTGGATCTAAGCCCACCGGCTTTATTTCTTCATCAACTCAATTAGAGTCTAATAATGTGTGTCAACACATTTTCTGAGGTTAAACCCCTCTTATCCCCAATTAATGAGGTCAAGGTCAATTCTTCTCAAGATAGCATTATGGGTATTTTCGAACCATTTATTCATGATGGTTTTATATCACTTTCTAGTGATTTTTCTTCCGCTACCCCTGTCAAAATTTTAAGAGATACCGGGGCTTCCCAGTCTCTTTTGTTGGCAGATACCCTGCCGTTTTCTGAAAAGTCATTTTCAGGTTCTAAAGTTCTTATTAAGGGGGTAGATTGCAATGACTACATTCCTGTTCCTCTCCATAATGTCTATTTGTCTTCGGACTTTGTTTCTGGACCTGTGACTTTAGGTATTAGGCCTTTTTTGCCTTTGAAGGGATTCACCTTCTTCTCGGAAACGACCTTGCTGGGGACAAGGTCATTACTAATCCACTTGTGACTGATAATCCTACTTTAGATCAGGATCCAGAGCCAATTGAACAAGAGATACCCGATTTATTTCCTTCGTGTGCTATTACTCGAGCCATGTCAAAGAAAACTTCCGAGAATCAAAATACTCTCAAAAATAATGTCACAGATGTTGACTTAAATGACACCTTTCTCAGTCAGGTGTTTGACACGGATCATTCCGTTATCCCTCGTGGATTTGAAACTTCCAGTAAAACTTCTGCTGACCAAAGTCAGACATTTTCTAGATCAAATCTCATTGCAGAACAACACAAAGACCCAGATATTTTGTCTTTGTTTGACAGGGTAGATGATGAAGGTAAAACTTCAGATAGCTCTGTTTCCTATTATACAAAATCTGGTATTCTCATGCGTAAATGGAGACCTCCAGACGTCTTGGTTGATGACGATTGGGCTATAAAACATCAAATTGTGGTTCCAAAGCCCTATCGTGCTGAAATATTGCGCCTGGCCCATGAAACGCCCTGGCTGGTCATTTGGGAGTAAGGAAAACTTATCATAAAATTCTCAGTCACTTTTATTGGCCTAATCTCAGGCAGGATGTAGCACATTTCTGTAAAACTTGTCACACATGTCAAATGGTAGGAAAGCCAAATCAGACCATTCCAAAGGCCCCTTTACAGCCAATTCCTGCATTTCAAGAACCATTTAGTAGGATACTAATAGACTGTGTTGGGCCCCTACCAAAAACAAGATCAGGAAATGAGTACATGTTGACAATTATGTGTACATCAACTCGGTTCCCAGAAGCCATACAGACAAAGACTATAGTGAAAGCTTTAGTCAAATTTTTCACTTTATTTGGCCTCCTAAATGTGTCCAGTCCGATCAAGGCTCCAACTTTATGTCTGGATTTTTTCAACAAGTAATGGATCAGCTAGGCATTAAACAGTATAGGTCATCCGCCTATCATCCAGAAAGTCAGGGTGCTCTTGAGCGATTTCATCAAACTTTGAAAAACATGATTAGGACCTACTGTTTTGACACAGAGAAGCAGTGGGATGAAGGAATTCATTTTCTGCTCTTTGCTGTTAGAGAGTCAATTCAAGAGTCTCTTGGTTTTAGCCCATTTGAGCTTGTATTTGGACATACAGTCCGTGGCCCACTCAAGCTCGTTAAAGAGAAATTCCTATCAGACGATGATGATTGTCTGAAATATTTGCAATATGTCTCAGATTTTCGTACAAAACTCTCTAAAGCATGTGAATTAGCCAGAGAAATCTTGAGTCATCTCAGCAGTCAATGAAAACCAAATATGATAAAAACACCTCAAAACGGAAGTTTGAACCAGGTCAAAAGTTCTTGTTCTACTTCCAATTCCTGGCAAACCACTCCATGCTCGTTACTTTGGGCCATACCTAATTGATAAGAAATTGAGTGATTTAAATTACATCATAATAACACCTGACAGGCGAAAACAAAAACAGCTATGTCACATAAATATGCTTAAGCCATATTTGATAGGGATAATCCTACTATAACTCAGCCTGTCAGTGCAGTCAGTTCAACCATTATGAAGATAGTGATACTGAAACTGACTTGAGTGAAAATACTCTAAACTCAAAGCTGGGCTCGGTCAAGCTTCAGAACTCAGAAATCCTGGAGAAGCTGGAGTCTACAAAGTTGGCACACCTCCAGCCAGAACAACAACAACAGGTGAAAGAACTGCTCCACGAATATAAACACCTGTTCCAAGATATTCCAACAAGGACAAACATCACTGTCACAACGAAGATGTCTGCGACAGTAATCGAGTGGAACAACATCCAGACGGACTGAATCCAGCGAAAGCGAAATGTCTCCGGGAAGAAGCCAAGTATTTGCTGAACAATGACTTTATAGAACTCAATAAAAATAACTGGACTTTGCCATGCATACTTTATGCCAAATTCAGTGCCATTTCAAGTTTTCCAATACCAAATTGCAAGAGGATAGTCATGGGATAGATCATCCTGTTTGCTATTTTCACGCAAATTTAACAAATCTCAGAGAAACTACTCTACAATTGAAAAAGAGTGTTTATCTTTGATATTAGCTTTACAGCATTTTGAAGTTTATGTTACTTCTTCAAATCAGCCAATAGTGGTTTATATTGATCACAACCCTCTTGTTTTTCTGCAGAAATTTAAAGGCAAAAATCAGAGATTGCTAAGATGGAGTTTAATGTTACAGGAGTTTAATCTTGACATTAGACATATCAAAGGCAGAGACAATTTAATTGCAGACTGTCTCTCTCGTATTTAGAAATTATTGTTGTTCACTTTCAAGAAATTTTATTGTTGTTCACTTTCAAGAAATTTTACTTTAGAGTAAAACAAATTTGAGTACTTAAATCCTTTTCAAGATTACATTTGTAAAAGAAAGATTTTTCTTTGAAAAATTTTCTTTTTTTGAAGAGGGGGTGTGTTATGTAGGTCATTTCCCCCACACTCATCATGACCTGAGTTCAATTAGTCTAGAACATTCTCAAGGTCACTGCCCTTGATGACCTCACAACCTTGAATTCAATTAGTCATGTTTGGAATGTTCTGGAAAGTTGATTAGTTGTGTAAGGGAGATAATTTTAGAACAGTAATTAGCATGTCAATAAAAGTTCTAGATTGTTCTTATATGCCTTTATAAAAGGGACGTGCTCAGCTTCCAGTCAGACTTTTGGGATCGTGTCTCTTGTGTGTTACTAAACTCCAGCAGTAGTCATTCTCAAGACTTTTCAAGACCTTCACTGCCAACGCTGGATTTATACTGTGGACTTTGTGCAACTACAAGCCTGCAAGCCGAAGGACTGTTCATTCATCCGACTGACTGTTACAACTCTGAGACTGGAGCTTTGCCGTCCCAGCTGAGATAAGTAGTCTGTACACTTTTAAAGCTTGTATTTTATCCCTGACTTAGCAATTAGTTTTATTTTTGTAATAAATTTTGTTTAAACGTAAACTGCTGAGTTCACCCTTTTGTTCGTATCCTCTGCACGTAACAAAAGGCACTCTGTTTGTGATGGTAAATTCCACTGTATTTGCTAAAAGGGTTAGGTCACAGTGTCTGACTGACCGAGCAAAAACTGAGATTAAAGCATACACAGGTCAATATTTTACTCTTTCACAGGACATACGGATCAAATGATTGTGCTGAAAACAATGTGGATGGATCTTTACACAGGAACTGCATGGTGATGAAGGAGGGGAATTAGGAAACAAAAGGCTCATTATGGCTAAAACAAAAAAGCAACACATATTTTCTCACCTATAACAATAGGTACATCATGTCCAAGCCCCCTTTTCCACATTTCCTCGGGCGGTGCCGGAACAAGGACTCCATCCACAATGGCTTTTGCACCATTTAATAGATTTTTCTGAGGAAGATCTAAAGTATAGAAAAAAACTTCAACTGTTATTTATTTCGGAATGAGAAAAGTTGTTGACAGTTGGGAGCATATTAAAGAGAATCACGCAACCAATAAATGGATAATATTGCAAATCTAAAGATGAAAGTTTTTCTTACCATGATATTGATGACCTTCATTCAATGTTGAATATGTCATAAAGAAACAAAGCCAAACTGGCTTTTAACCCTTTCACCCCCAGTTCCCTGTATACAGGTCCAACTTTACCATAGAAAACAATGGATTTGGGACAAACCATGGTGGTGAAAGGGTTAAGGTAGTATGCCTGTTAAAATTGAAAGACTTAAAGCTTTGCATCAAACTTTTCATAAGGAAACTTTCCTTTTTTGAAATCAAGAATAAAAGTTAGGGGTCACCATGCAAAATTTGGTTCTAGAAAAATACACTTAACCAATGTATACCAATTCCTGAATTCAAAGTGGCCATCATCCCTGTGTTAGCTCTATTAGAGAAAGATAAAGTTTTGATTTTTGCAAAACTAAGCCAGGAAAGATTTATTTAACTGCATGTGCATCAATATGAACCGCAACAAGTGGTAGACCAAAAATGAAGTGTATAAGTTTCAGAGTCCAATATCTGTCCTGAAGCCGTATTCTACTGTTCACCCAAATTCCCCATAAAGAGGTCCACACTTACCATTGATTACAACGGCTGTGGAACATACCATGGCCTTGTGGGGGTTACAGGGGATACAATATATTGTACCAGATTACATCACTACCTGCACTGCATAAACTACTTATTTCTGATCTCCTTTCAAATAAATTCCATTGCACAGTGACAATTGAGGGTGGTTTCTTTGTTTTCAAAATGTACCCCACTTGCTCCAAATACATATACAGCTGTAGTATCATAGCAACAGATTCTAAAGTGATGTGAATAATTTCTGTTTGTAGACTAATAGCCTTGTTTTGTTCTATTGTACATACTCTGGACACCAAGGTGATGCTTTAAAGGCATGATTCAGGCGTCAGATTGTCTTTCCAGGAAATTTACTTACTAGATTACAATTTCAATGGAAAACAAAAGGCCATAACACCTTAATAATCCTCTTACAGACTAGAACAAACTCGATCCCTGGGATCGATTCCCCGACCTTTAATATTGATGACTTTTATAAAATGTTAAATCTACAAGAAAAGAATAACAAAGTCATAGGCCCTTTGTGCTTACAATTTATAAGTCTCTTACTGTCATACCATTCCACAATATGTCTTCAAAAATTAGATAGAAAAGTGTCCTTACCTTGTAGGTCATTGTCATTCCAATATGGATATTCACTCCACGGAACAGCATTGGCAATTTTATCAGAACTGAGACTTCGCAAACATTTTACATCAGTACATCGAGTATTATTGAGAAATCCAAGATTATCCTTGGAGGTTTCGGAAAGGTTTTTATTGAAGACGGTAGAAGAGCTCATAAGCCATGCTCTGTGGAAAAGGCCTAGTTATGGAAAGAGAAACAGACTGTTTGAAATTCTCATAAATCACGAAATATTATAGATTACAAACACAGAGTTCAAGTCACATTCCTTGTACCATAAAGTGAGTGTACAGCATTTACTTTGAAAGTAATTATAAAGATTTAGACCTTGTTGGCTGTAATTTAAACTTGTCAACAGTATGTCTATAACTGTGTTATTTCCAGTGTTATTGCTGATGACTGACGACACAAATAGACTTGATTTTTAATCGTTAAGTTGCTTTAGAAACTACTTAAAACAGACTTAAAATGTTCAAGACAACACAAAGAAGAATACTGCACAAAATTTACCTTTGGTAAGTGGAGAAACAAGGTGTGCAAGAATGGAAGTGCCTCCTGAACTTTGACCCAGCAAGGTCACTCGATTGGCATCTCCACCGAAATGATGTATGTTATTCTGCACCCATTTGAAAAGCAAGATTTGATCGTAGAATCCATAGTTTCCTGATGTATTTGACGGGGAATCTTGGGAAAGGATATCCAGTGCCATGAATCCAAACGCGTTGAGTCGGTAATTAAAGCTTACAAACACCATGTTGCCTTTGCTTGCCATCTCCGCTGTCGGATGATAGTCCTGCTCGCTGCCGCTTAAAATCACAAGACTTCCTCCATGGATGAAAACACTGACCGGAAGTGATGCCGACGAATTGAGTGTTGGAGTCCAGACATTCAGATACAGACAATCTTCATTGCCTATCACATCTTTGTAATCCTTACCAGGCTGTACGCACACACTTCCATACCTCTTTGCGCTGTACACTCCTTCCCAGCAGGACTTACTCCCCATCAGGGATAGTGGTTCTCTCCACCGAAGATCACCCACAGGTGGCACTGCATAGGGAATGCCTTTGAATACGTAAGCTCCTTTTTCTTCATCACCTTCAACGAAACCACAGTCTGTCTGAACCTGTATTATACTCCTTGACACCGTATGTGCGGCGACATACAGCACAATCACTACAGCACACAACCCTATTACGATCCAGATACCATAACAGCAGTATTTTTGAGCCTTTGTACAGGATTTCTTGTCTCTCTTACTGGTGTGCTCATCGATAAAGTACATATCATCAGACTCATCGTCAGAACCAACTTGCGAGAGGAGTACTTCCTCTTGACTGGCCATGATGGTCACTTTGGTGTCTTTAGCAAATCGGTGACGGACCCCAACATTCAACTATTAAAATGGAAGGTGAAACAGAAGACAAGATAGTAATTTCTGAGTGTGTATGAGGAAATACAAAATATGTAATCATGACTGGAAAATGACTAACAATAAACATGCACTGTGAAATCTGTATCTCTCTGAATCTATAGGGAAAAGGTTAGTTTTCATGAACAAGAATTAATCATTTCTTCGAAGTCTTGAGCTGAACCAGTTTATAAACAGCTCTGGGGCAAATGAAACACAGACGTTTTTGTTATTAATTATTTTAAAGGAAATATTGTCGACAAGATGACAAGTCTGAACCCTCAATAGTAGCATGATCTGTTAGAATTGAAAATTTGAATGTAGAGTAAGTGTGATTCATTGTAAGAGTTTTTGAGCTTTCAAGGATAGTTTCAAATTTACACATGGGAATAATTCAACAATAATTTGCATGTTTTAACCTACTTCGACTTCATCCATTATGACTTCAGTATACAAGATTATATGTTAGCAATTTTCACAGAGCTGCATATGTGGCATCAACTACTGCAACGGAGAGGATTCGATGTGGCCAGGCATACAGCTTATATACTAGGAGTAGGAACTTTATTTGAAGGACCTGGCTGTTTACTTACTATTTACATGGGAATAAGTTACGTGGCAAAATTCAGAAAATCAGCTTCGGACTTTTCAGCATTTTGCATTTTGGTAATAACTGGGTCGGTTTGCCACGTGCCTCGATGTAAATATGTGAAGTGAAGCGTACTTTACCACTCATTTACGTGGCAGAGAGCATTCTGTAGGAGTGGAGAACAAGACTAGCTCTAGCCACAGTCCTACTCCACAACTGTCAAGTCTGCAAGTCCGACATTCGAGACAACGGTTTGTTTGTTTTTGCCTGTATTGATGGAACTTGACAGATGCATGAAGGGATGGCGAGAGCTGCTGGTCGAGCACGATCTCCCTGTACCCGCCCACTTATTCTGCTCTAAAGGTTGTTTTCATCTTTACAGTCTAGAGATACAACACGTATTCCAAAATCACCTGTCCTTGAACTACCGGTGATGGAAAGAAACCAGCGGGCAAGAGATACTGGATGACCGGATCACTTCCCCGGAGTTACTTAACGTTCATGTCCAATTTCATGAACGATAACAGTAGCAATCACAGGCTCTAGAGTCAATGCAGGCGAACCGCTAGCCGCCACTGATACAATAATTGATTTTTATTGTATCAGTGGCGGCTAGCGGTTCGCCTGCATTGACTCTAGAGCCTGTGGTAGCAATTGGTGTTGGTATCATGTGAGGGATTTATACCTGACATGTTAACCCTGTGATTTCACAGTGCATGCAGTGCAATCATTGTGACCCCTATCATCATGATGATAAGGTCATATTTACACACCTGGACCGATTCGTTCTCAAAATAAACTCAGGTTGACAGCTGTCTATGAATAAGATACGATTAGACACTACCTCGTCAATTCTACGTAAAATTTCGCTATGGAATCAGATCCATTGAGACAAATAGCAACCTAGTGGTGATAAATTAGATTCTGATTAACCTGAACGCTAGTTGCGTACCTCTTGAGTCCATGTGATTCGTGGTAACGATCATAGCGGTCTGGCCTGTTTGTGTATCGCCCGCCGGGCAGTCAGGGCGTCGCATGCGTACACACGGCCACGGCGACGTCACTTTTACAGGGCGCCCTCAGGGAACGACATGATACATGTGTTCGTGGTTCGAGTGAGGATTTGCAGAAGCCGTGATGAAATACCAGTAGTTGGTTGGGTTTAAATTTTCTATTTTAGAAAACTTTTATGTTGTACGTTGTAAGTTTATGCAACACACGTGGAGAGAAAGCTAAATGTATTTATTGCAGCTGGCCCCTGCATCATGGACTGTCCACGAAGCTGTAGTTTAATGCACTGGCCTGCATCACACAATCTAAGCTTGCTTTGTACTTAGGAGGAAGGGTGCAAATTGTGTGATTTTTTATCGTGAATTTAAACTGAAAGTCACCTTGATTTGAATAATGCAAAACATAGAGTGGATTTATCTGGCATCATTTTACTGCCAGTCTGTTAAATTTCCAAAAACAAAAAAAAACAAAAACATTTTTGTACTTGGTTATTGCAATTCTCAATGTTCCTATGGTTTGCATCTTATTGTACATTGTTCATTTATCTATAATTTTTGGGAATATATCCTGATAATAATCAGACACAAATATCCGTAGATTATCTGTCCATCAGAATAAAGGTCAAACAAAATTATTCCATATACACAATCATAAATATGCAACTTGAATGAATGTAGTTTTGTTTGACCTCTTATGGTGAATGCACCTCCGGGACATATATTTAGATGCACAAACTTTTCTAATTCTTTTCTGATCTACCACTCATGGAGGCTCATTTTGAAGCCCTTTGAGAAAGAAATACTTTCATTCTCTTAGTTTTATGATAATAAAAAATCTTATTTTTCTCAACAGAGTTAACACAGCGATGGTGACCATCAAGTTTTGAATTTCAAATATCAGTAAATCTTGGGTAATTTGTTTTAGTACCAAAATTTGCTTGAATTTTATTCTTGATTATGAAAGTAAATTGTTGAAAGATTCCTTGAGCAAAAGTTTAAGTCTTTCAATGTCAAGGTGCATACTACCTTAAAAAATAACACAGAGAGCTTCAAATCACTTGATCTTTTTATATGTTAAAGTACCGGGGTAGTATGGCCTTTTGGTTGTAAAGCAAGCAAGTCTGGTGTCAACTTTTCCTCTTTACCTCTTGGCAAATGGCTGCTTTTCTTGAAAATCAAGAAATACATTAACACACTGGATTGTGTAGCAGACATGACTTTACATTTGTATTTCACCAAGTATAGAATTAAGTTTAGGATTGATCAAAAAGTGTTAAGTAAAAAGCTATTTACAAAAAATATATATAATCCTGATTATCTGGAAATTTGATCTCTTTTTCTGATGCTCAGGGTTAATATCAATGAAGAAAACTGCATAACCAATCATTACCATTTGTTCACTATAACTTTATTTAAACTTTGACTTAAATTAGCATAAAAGATACATAATTCTTCAGAAAACTGATAAGCTCCTCTAAGTAAAGATGGACTCTCTCAGCTGATTTATTCATATAGTTTTTTTTATGGTCAGTTTTGGAGCTGCCCTTCAATTTATCTCTTTTGTTAATTGTGCAACATAGGAATGTCCTTTCAAGATTTGATCTTGTACGAATTGTATTTCATCAATACATTTATTTCAGTTCAATTGTGACTAGGTCAAAGTTCATTTGAGTCAAAAGAGAAAGGTATCAACACAGCTTCCCAGAGGTCAAAGGTCATATGCAATGTTTCATTTTCAGCCATTATGGATTCCATTCAGTAAACATTAGTTGTGAATTTTTGTCATCAAAGCTGACAAGTAGTTCATGTTCAAATTATTGACAATGGCTGATCACTTGACATGACATGATAGGCTTTACATCTTGGTCCTAAAACAACACCACTGAGAATAACTTTGATTTGACAATTTACTAATTATCATCTTCTTTGTCCTGTTGATTGTGTTTGTTGTTGTTGTTGTTGTTGTTTGTGTTCTTTCAAGCATTTTATTGAGCAGAACTTGAAGTCCATGTACTCAAAGGGAACTTTGTCAGCTAGGTTTTCTCCGCACAACCAGCATCGTCTGTCAGAGTGAAAGTAAGACATTTTAGAAAGCTAACCCTGCACAGAGGTAGAGGAAAATGAAAGACTGTTTTCAAGAGGAGTGCGATCATTAATAAATTAAACAATTAAACACTCGGTATGTAATGACTGATAAGGGTTATGCCCTTTGTGCAGAAGTTGTTATTGTGCTGTAGTGTCTGTGATAAGCATTACAAACACAGTCCATCCATCGTGAAGTTGACATGTACCTGTCAATTATTGTCAGATTTTTCTCATCACAGGATTTCAGTAACTAGACACATGATTGAAGAGTAAATCAGTATGTCTTAAAGACACAGTTAATCGCTTGTGCTTGTTCTGGCACATCTTCTCCTTGCGGCAAATTGTTGAAACAACTGCAAGACTTTTGGAAGCAAAAAATATTACTCCCACTGGCTTAAGAATTCATTTAGCTCACTGAAAACTTTATGCTGAAAGTATGAGTAAGAATATTCAAGCAACTTTTAATGGTTGATGTTGCTTTCTTGCAAATGGAATGGAATGGGTTTTGTTTCCACCCTGAAATTACTGCATAGAGTTGGCTGTTTAGCTCTACACTCTGATTATTATCGGCAATATACTTGTCTTTGATAGGTTGATATTTAGAACAGACACCAACACAGTGATCTTACTTGGTGTTCTTATCGTCTAACTGTTGGGCCAATCTTCTCTCTGCTGCCAACGCTCTCTTCTCCCTTTCACTAAGAGACGCAAACCACTGCTTCTCTTTCTCCTCATCTTTCTTCTTTTTGTCTTCAGCTTTCTGTTCCTAGATAGAATGAAATAGAAAATCCACAGAGACGAATTAAAGCAGAACACGCCTCGGGGACAGATATTCAGACTCTCAAATTTCTACAATTCTTTTCTGATCTACCACTTGTTGGGACTCATTTTAACGCTCTAAGAAAAAGAAAAACTTTCACCATCTTAGTTTTTCAAAAATCAAAAATGTTATTTTTTCCCAAAGAGTCATTACAGGGATGGCAGTCATTTTGAATTTCGAATATCACAAAATGTCGGGTAATTTGTTTCTCTAGTTCCAAATTTTGTACGGTGACCCCGATTTTTATTGTTGATTTAGTAACAGAATGGTTGAAAATTTCATTGAGGAAATTTTGAGCAAAAGTTTACTTCTTTCACTTTTGAGGCACACACTACCTTAATCAAGATAACTGAAGCAGCATGATAGAATGCTTGTGGGGGCGAGGTGCTGTAATTGAGGAGATGGAACAGGAAATATGACAGGATGTCTCCTAATTGTCTGAAGTAGCTGGCATCCTTACCTTTAGTTTGTCCTTTCTGGCTTTTTTCTTTTCCTTTCTCTTCTCAGCCATCTTTACAGCTTTTTCACTTTCCATTTCTGTTGTCAAGGGACTCGGTATCTGTAAATGTTGATAGACAGTGGTATGATAATTATCAATGGTGGAAGCTTTGTAAGGGTAGGTAGGTGGTGAGAGAGAAAGAGATGGGGAAGCAATTCCTATTATTTAGAATGAACTAAGCTAACATGACCATTGGTTTCAAGCTTTGTTTGAAAATTAAAGCTACATACATCAGTAAGTGTACAACCTTGTCAATGCCAATGTTACAAGTACTTTAAACACTTTTCCAGAGATCACTTTTTATTTAAAAACTTTCCTTTGATTATGAGGACTGGCTTGAATACAGTAGCAGTAATATAGTGTGAATACAACCATTATGTCAGGAAGTTTCTTGAGGTTTATTTTTTTTGAAGACATTTTCCTAACAGCATTCCTTACCTGTGCCTTGGTGTAATCATACATATCAGGATAGTCTGCCATGAACTTCCGGAATTCATTCCTGGTTGGTTTGTCGATGGACAAGGCATAACTGCACTTTCCATTTTTATCCCTGGATTCAAAGACCAGTGAAAAAAAAACAATGATTATAAATGTCTATTGCAGGACAGAGTGTTTTTTACTTGAGGGTAAAACAAAATGAACTGTAAATGGTGACTTCTGGTATATACAGTGATTTTTGACTTTTACAAAAAATACATTTATGGCTGGGATTATTTGTTGTTTTTTCATTGTTATAACTGTATGTTTGCTTTCTGGTTATGTCACTACTTTGAAGCTTAATGGCAGTATGTTAATTTTTTAACATTACAGCAACAACTGTCTGATTTTGTAGTTGTACTACTACAGTAGAACAATGTTCAAAGCTGGACAATCAGACTTTAATTTCACCTGGATTTCATTCTACCGAATAACGAAACTCAACATACGGGTACAACACACCTTGGGCTCAAAATGAACAATTTTTAAATTGGATTCACGATGGAATTAACTAATTTTTCTCCTCAGCCAACCATGCCCCCCTACCCCACAACTCTACTTACTTAGCCATAATAATCTTAGCATAAATATCACCACTACACAGTTAAGGTTGAGAGAACAGACCTTTGAAACACTATGGTATAGTGCCGGGACTAATACAAATTAAAGTTCTTTTTGTCAAGCTCAGGCTCAGCTGCAATTTGCGAAACACAAGAATTATATTACATTATGCTTTCTAACCTGATAGCTGGATCTGCACCAGATTCCAGCAGGATGCGGATAATTTTCCTCTGTCCAGCCTTGGCTGCTATGTGCAGTAAAGTTCTACCATCACTGGCAAAAGAGTCATTGAGAATCTCAGCTCTCTCCATGGAAGGCAAAGATACTACATCCTTTCCAGCATCAGCTCCTGAACCAATGGAAGTTTGATCATTTTGCTGTGGAATCTTTTCATCTCCTGGTTGGGAAGACTGCTGTGTTTCATTTTCTGAAGTTTCCATGTTTTCCGAGGTAGCTTCCTTTACCGCACTGTCATCAGTGTCTGTCCTTGTGACTGTACCCGTTTCCAAAGCAACATCGATTTCAGTATCTGTGATTTTGTTAGTGGTATCTTCTACAGTAGTCAGAGAATAGTTGTCTGCTTTCCCAGTCTCTGACATTGTCTTTAGTAATGACATCATCATGTCTTCATCTCCAGTCTTACATGCAGTATACAGGTCATTCCTTAGTTGATAGAGGGCGCTTCCTGAAATCCAGATTGAGAATTCCATTTTGAAGTAACTGTCCACAGAATTTGCCATTCAGTAAGTTACATTTCTGCGATTTTGGTTATCATAATTATGATTTGGCTATCATAATATTTAAGTGATCAATATATACTGCACTAAGTGATCGAATTGACCAGTACAGATCAGGATTTCCAAGAAGTATGACATCATTTGCATTGGTGTCACTGTGGATTTTCTGAGAAGTAACGGGCTGGTTTATATCACAGCTACAAAACTGTATACAGCCTATAACTCACGTGTCAGGTTTTACAAAGGACACCCCTACATGTACAAGTACCGATAAATATTACAACAAGACAGATACTGATATTGTGACACAAAGACAACTATACAGAGTAAACAATACTTTATCTAGACAGAGAACACTTTTGCTTGTCTGTATTTTCAATGCTATATATGCATTTCGTCTCAGTTAAAAATCAAGGTTTAAAAGTGACAGGACAAGTCAACTGCCACGTAAAAAATTAGTCTATAAATCGTTTTTGAATCACACATTCATTCTCACCTGGCCTATTTTCCTCTTCAACAACACTTTTCTCTTTCTTCTGCACACCAGGTTTCTTTTTCCTCTTGGGTTTATTCCTCAGATTTTCAAACTCCCTGAGATGTAGGGTACTAGTTTCTGTCTCAACAGTCTCTACAGCCAGGCTGTCTTCAGCATTGGTTTCATTATCAGAATCTGTTTGAGAAAAAAAGAGTGAGTTCTTGGACTGAATCACTGCCGGCAATGCAGTTCAGTAAGTAAAGCAATTTAATTGAGTGATTCAACTCAAGAGGGTGATGTTCATCACCTGAGTTATTCTGTGATAATGTTTTGATACTCAATTTTCAAGTTTGATTTTTTTTTACCTGATTCAAGTTGTTCCATGCTTTCATTTGGTGTCTCAGAATCTAGTATTCCTTTTACTTCATCTGTTTTTGTTTCCTTTTCAGGTGACCTTTCACCTCTGCCATCCTTGCTTGTTGTATCTCTATTGTTTCTATCTGTGACTGATGAGATTTCACCACCTCCATCTTTTGGACAAGAGTCCTTATGAAATTTCTGAGGATCTTTTACAACTCCTTGTTTAACTTCAGAATGTCGCCCATCTTCAGTCGCCAAGACGCTTGCAATGCGGCCATTATTACCTCTACCATTTCCATTCTCACCATTTTCCCTGACCATGACTTTCTGCTTGGATAACCTCCGGGGTATCGCTTTTGGTTTGGGTGACCATGGCAGCAAGTCTGCCACGTCTTCCTCGTTGCCATAGCACTCGGCAGTCATGAGTTCTGCATGGACCCTCTTCACTTCTGCAAATGTCGGCCTCCTTGTGGAGAATGGGATGGTTATGAAGCGTGGGTCTTTCTTGCTGAAGTGGGCATTCTTTCCACTGAAGAAGATCGCTTTGTTAAAACTTGGTGCCCGAAGGAAGATATGATCACAGTCTGCGAGAGATTCTTTCCAGTCGTCCAGTAAGTCATGGATGTCTTGAATCAAAGCTGCTTCATTATATCGCCTGAGACTTGCTCCAGCTGATCTGAGAACAATGAAAATCGATTTCTTCATAATTGTCAGAACATCAAAGTGACAAGCAAGGCAGGTTTTCCTTTGAACCAAACACAACTGAAATGATACTTCATGCACAGAAGAAAAGTTTGCTGTGACTTACATTGATACAAAAATTACATGTCCTTTTCCTGACTTGTTCATGCAAATTACAGCAAAAAATGTGACACCTTTTGACAATGTTCTAGTAACCTTTATGTCATTCTACCATAGATGCTATTTATGTGACTCAGCATACAATATGATCTCAATCCTATATTAGTTTACAAAGCAATAACCCCTTTCTTTATATATACCCGGTATTATGAGACACAAATGTGAAATGCTAATTTGCATGAATACAGAAATTATATTTTTACTTTAACATGGGCGGGAAAAAAATTCTATCAACTGAATTTTTCCCACCAAAACTTTGGAGCAACATTTTACTAATTTTTAAGAATTTTTCTGTAACTTTTTTATCACTTTGGACAAATAGACATCATATTTCATTGGCAACATTTTTTAGCAAAATTTTCTCAAAAATTCGACAAAAATTGACTTTGGCGCTCATAGAGTTAAGCAGGTTTCAGCAGCAAACACCATACAGAATACATCAAAACAATGCAGAAAGATGGCATTCTGTCCCTCTAGTCAACAGTATAAAACACTCATATAGGTTGATATCAATAATGCTATGGTACGAGTTAAGGCTTTTACCCCTACTTCCTAGTAGTTGGCTCCACCATTGTCACTCAAACAATGACAGGACTGTACCAACATTTCGCAAAAAGGTGTAAAATCATACCTTGGAGCATGGCCACCTTGTTGACTGTCTCTGATACCCTGTGCTGAACCTCGCTTTGCTCTGACGGTGTATCGATGGAATGTTTTGTGCAAAAGCACTTTTTCTCTGTGGGTGACAGACAAACAGTTCAAAATTTAAAAATAGATACTGATGAAGTAAAGCTCACACAAATTAAAGAATAGACAAAGTTTCTCTAAAGCAAGTTGTTGAAGAAAGAAGATCGATGAAATGAAGTCATACATACATGTAAATACATACATACATGTAAACACCAATAAGCTAATCAACAATAAGCTAGTCATTACAAAGTACAGAATACACTGGGAAAGTACTTTTTCTTCCAGGGATAATACAGTTCCTAACTACCTAGATGCTTGTTTTGAGTCAGTACAATGCAGTATTAAGGTATTATATCATATCAGTATATTAGTGGTGCGAAAACTGCAATCTCATTGGTTGAGACGTGACAAAAACTGTGCTATATTTGCAATATAGCAATGTTGGAACAGGCACAAGCTTTCAGATGGAGAAAATCCTGCATTTTTATGTTTCAAGCTGGAATTTCAATTCAATATTATGATACAATAGCAAATTACCACCTCAGCAATGGGTATACCACTCGATTTTGACCAGTTCACTCAATTTATGCACTAGCTATCACTTGTCCACACATATCATGAACTGGTCAAAATCTTGTGGTATATTGTCACTTGGTGTGGTTTATTGCACCTGGAAAGTGAGAGGCTTAAACTTTTGCTCCAACTTTCCCTAATGAAACTTTTGATCATTTTCTTAACAAAACAAGAACACAAAATGGGGGTAACTGAGTAACATTTGGTGCTAGAGAAACGAACTACCTAACATTTACAAATATTTGAAATTTAAAATGGTTGCCATCCCTGTGTTAACTCTATGGGGTACAATAAAATTTTTGATTTTTTGAAAAGCTAAAATGGTACCGTAAGATGTTTCTTAACTCCAAGAACTTTGAAATGGACCCCCATAATGAGCCCCTACAAAGTGGTAGATCAGAAAAGAATTGTAAAAATTAAACAGTCAGAATATCTATCCCTGAGGCACATTCTATCTTAACTTATATTTCCAAATACCAAATATTTGTTCCACATGGTTTGATCTCCATCATTCAAATACAGATCAGGTATATAACAGTAACACCATCATCCCTTGTATTTCTGTATGAAATATCAAACTTACACAAACTTTTATTCAGTTGTTCTTGTGTATTTGTAAAGTTGTCACAGCCAGACAAATGACTTTCACCAAATTTAACTTTATAAAAGAGGATTTTAAAGACTTTGGTTGCTGCAGTACTTCCATCATATCAGTCAGTTTCTGAATGTCTGTGGCATTGACTCACCCATCATATCAGTCAGTTTCTGAATGTCTGTGGCATTGACTCACCCATCATATCAGTCAGTTTCTGAATGTCTGTGGCATTGACTCACCCATCATATCAGTCAGTTTCTGAATGTCTGTGGCATTGACTCACCCATCATATCAGTCAGTTTCTGAATGTCTGTGGCATTGACTCAGTCAGTTTCTGAATGTCTGTGGCATTGACTCACCCATCATATCAGTCAGTTTCTGAATGTCTGTGGCATTGACTCACCCATCAAATATGGCTCCTGCAAAGTGACCGCCAGCAACCATCAACACACACCATTTCATTTGTTGGGTGAGAGTCTCCGTCTTGTAAATTAATTCATTCTGAGTCACAGGTACGTTCTAATTTGTAAAGAATGAGGTGCAACAGACATGTGAAACATCTTATAAGATAGCTTCAGAATGTGAGTTCGACCACTTGAGTGAATCACGATTGTTAGCTTGACGAACACCTTGAAACCTACAAGGTGCTTTTGTCATTTGTGTATTTGTCTCTAAT
This sequence comes from Ptychodera flava, assembly GCF_041260155.1. NCBI lineage: Eukaryota > Metazoa > Hemichordata > Enteropneusta > Ptychoderidae > Ptychodera > Ptychodera flava. Next base: position 45,329,440 of record NC_091936.1, read on the forward strand.
TTACCTGAGGTATTTTGAAATAAGTTTAAGTACATGACACAAACTATGAAGAATTTTCAAAGATTAACTTTTGACTAGAGTTCAAATGCCACTGTATTTTTTCCATGTATAATCATATTCCTATAAATTTAATACAATTGTCTGGGCTTTTCCTTTGTACTGGTGCACCAAAGTACACAACACACATTGTCAACAAAATAAACTGATTAACAAAGTTTTCATCAATTTCATTGTTGATCCAACTCTGAAATCTCCTTACCTTCTTTCCATATATAATACACCTGTATATGGAGAGAATTTGACCACTGCTGTTCTTGAAATACAGTTTAGGGTACTGCCGACCTCTTGATTGTTTTAGTTTCCCATCATCATCAGTTTCACTGTCTGTTCCGCTATTTGGTGAAGATTTCAGACGAGATGGAAAGGATGCCCGTATTTTATGAGGTTTGGATATCGGAGAAAGATCTTGGTTTTCTTCATCCTCGCTGTCACTGCTACTGCTATCACTGCCAGATATACTAGATATTTCACCTGCGTAAGAAGTAATGGAATAGACATCATAAAGGCCAGTATTTTTCAGACCCTAAATGTAGCAGAAGCTGTATAAATGGTTATCAAATTCACAAGTGTTACTTGCAATGCCTCACATACAAATTAAATTCCCCAATTTTTCAAACCTGAGCACCCTATCTATATCAAAGATTGTATGTATTCTATGTATATCTGTACACCATACATATTGATGGATATTTAAATTTTGCATATTTTCATGTCATGATTTTAGTCGGTTGAAAGTGAAGTCAGCATATCGCATACATTTCCTCCATTCTTTCAGAGAACATTGAATCTCCATCACAAAAAGAATTTACTGGTAGCAAGTTAGAACACTGATTTTGTTTTCCAAACACTATTGTGTTATGATTTGTTTTGCTGTGTACCATCATTTTTGAAATGGCAACTAGTCAGTCACTTTCTTTCCTGGACTGTGAGAAGTCCCTTCTAACAACCTTTCCTAGATGAATATACTGTTGCCTGGTTTCATTTTACAAGGTCAATAGGTGCCAAAGTCATACACCGTCAAAGCAATGCAATACAGAATTTCCGAACAAGACTTGAAAAGACAGACAACATTACCTGTTAACATGCTTTCAAAGGCCTCTTCTGTGACACTGGGTTGACCTGCCGCTTTTTGCCTCAGATTAAACCTATGCCAGTCTAACTTGTAGTGTTTTCTCTGTAACATAATGTGAAATAACAGCAAAGTTATAAGACCATGTGTGTAAATTCATTAATAAGGATATATGGTGTCATCTCGACATAATGGCGAGGTAACAAATATTACGTTGATGCAATACAATCTGTACTCAGTATGAACAATACTTATCTCTGTATTATGATATATTTTTGCCAACAATGGTAACAGAAACAATTATAATACAGGGCATGAATTATTTTTGAGTAAGTTAGGAAAACAGATGCTAACAACTGTTCTTATAGTATTTTTAGGTCCAATGCTTTATCTGACTAGTTTTCACACTGTGTTTACTATCAGGCGTTTTGATGGTACACTGCAGAAAATTAGTATTGTTTACATGTAAACTTTACAAGGATTTATTTCTGTCTTCAGTTATTCTTAGAATAATAAAGGTCAAAGTTTACCTGTTCTGTTCTTGATGTAAACTGGCAGTCACAGGTAGAGCAAGCCATCTTGTCAGAGATTACATGTTTCTTTGGGGAAGCTGTCGATAGAAATTCATCATTGTTCCATGAAAATTTGTTTCTTCAACTCTACTATTCTACAATACATACATTCAATTGTTTTCAATCATTTCAACATATGTTCTGTCAGGTGTCTTTTTTCAGGGTCTACAGTGGTCACAATGAAAGATCCTTATCTTTTACGAGGATGATTTGTGTAGATGGGGAATGGCAACAATTAACTTGTTCATTTCGTGTCAAATTACACTCTTTTTTGCTGTGAAATAAAAAGACACTTGCTGCAATTCAGTGGCACAAAACTTTCCCTAGTTGGTGTTGTACATTGACATTCACAATGTTGTGTGCAAACTGTCCATCATGAAACTCTGTGGGGAAAGGTCATGTCTATGAGCTGTGGAACTGTGTGATGGTGACTCATTACACAAGGAAGGCTGAGTGTATACACTGATATGCTGCTTGTATAGTTACTGCTTCGATTACTCTGATGCAGATCAGAGAGTGCACCAGCTCAGAGGACAGGGGGCTCAGTCTCGAATGTTTTCTTGTTGTTCGTTTGTTTACCAATACATAGGTAGAGTACATAACAATATCATGGCTGCAACATGATGATGTATGTCTTTATGAAAAGCAATAAATAAAACATGTAAAATTGCAAACCAGAGAGGCATTCACTCTAGTCTATCTAAACTATCACTATACCCAGACAAATACATGTAAATAACTCTCAAGGTGAAAGTTACACCTGAATGTATTTGTCTGGGCAATCATAGATCAGGTAGAGTGTGTGTGCTGTTCTGGCTTGGCTTTCATTTTACATTGCATGTTTTATTTATTACTTTACTTCAATCAAACACATATTGTCATGTTTCAGCTCTTTTGTTTTTTACTGTGTTCGTAAACAAACAAACAAACAACATGAAAACATTTGAGACTGAACCCCCATGCTCAGAGTAAACACTGTCCCCACGGACGGGACCATGGTGTAAAGCTCATCTTTCTTGCATGTACCTATAAGAGATACATACTATTCTTAACTCAATTTTTGTTTCAGAAGGAAATCCTCTTGAAAATTAAGGCCCTCCCCAACCTTCTTTTTTCCTGTCGGATCAAGGACGTAGATATACTACCTGTAGTAGGTTTACTACGCTTTGATTACTCCAAACCCCTAACCTTCCCCTGGCCCTTAACCCCTTCAATATTTGTGTTTCCTCTTAGGATTCCCCTCATTGGAAATGTTTTCAGGGAAGAGAGGTCTGATCGAATTCTTGACAACTCTTTTTATTCCTACCTGTGTGTTCTGTAGAACTTTGCTCATCATTCGACTCGCCAGGTTGGAAGTCCTCAGCTTTGATATTCGGTTGACAAGATGCCAGAGTCAAGCCCTTCATGAGAGTTTTTGCTTTGCTGTCATAGAGGGAACATGTAAAATACTCTGGAAGACCGCCAGCTTGTTTTGACACTGACAATTTCTCTTTGACCTTCCTGGGTTCACCATCCCGAGCGGAAAGAAGCCCACTTTCAGACACAGCAACTTCTGCCTCCGCCATGATAACCCCACGTCCCCAGTATCCCGCGCAACGCTGAAAATGTTACTCTTCTACACTTTGAGTATTCAATAATAGAAACAGGACTTTGAGCTTTTTATGTCATCCCGATTGCCCGGTTTCATAAGATACGTTTTGTATGCTGTAAGATCACCGCCTTCCGAGCTGTATTGCACAAGACATGGAAATCACGGTCAAACATGACTCCACACCGACAGAATCTGAGGAGAATGCATCGCCCTGCTCAGCATATGGATCGACAATTCTTGCCCGCCGCTCGTATATACGGACAATGACAAACTGTGTGAAAGGACTCTCCACAAGATCGACGATCGTGGTTTCAAAGTAACCGGAAAAGCATCACCTTTCATTGGCAAATAATGTAGGCAAGAGAAATTTAGGTCGGCTTCGCCAGGCTTAGGCGGCTGTCTGCCATGTCAATGACTCATGACCTAATGAACTTTGAACTTCACGAAAGAGGCGTAGGTGGCGCTATTCTGAAAGCAGCAAAATTTTATGTTGCTGGAAAGTGTTCACCTACATACGTTTCAAAATTTTCTCCGACTGTACAAATATTTCGCAACTTAGAAGACACTTTTGAGAGCACAAAATAATTCATACATGGTAAAATGATAAATATTACAATGTCAAAGTGATCTTGTACAAGGTCTACAAGAAATCTACAACCACATCACATGATTGGTACGATTTTATACCACAAAAGGAAATTTATAGGCGGAAGGAAATTCTCACAGTATAAAAAAACAAAAACAATTCCAGTAAGTTTTCATCTTTTATTGTATGACTTTGAAAGGTGACAAACGTCAGCAAAATGTGAAATTTAACCGACCCTAAAGCCAGATGCTGACTATGTCAGGTAGCGTATTTACAACCAACAACTGACAACACAAATACAGTAACACTTCTTTGTCAGACTACACTATGCTTGTGAAAATCTTGTCGAGCATTCACCGTTATCTTTCTTCTGTAACAAAAGGTGGGTGAAAAGTCCTATGGATGTAGACATCACATCCTCTCTTGTTGTTAACATTGAAAGAATCTGATATTTCAATGTGTTTATGATAAACTTTATACTTCTCTTGGACAAATTCATGGAGAAGGACAATTTTTTCTGAAACGTCATAACACAATTTAAAGAAACAGTTAGCAACTTTGCTACTGAACTAAGCATTGTAACAGTGTCAGGAATGCCTCTGCAGTCAAATTTACATGTGGCAGTAGTTCCGTAAAATTTCAGTATTTGAATTCCAATGTCAGCATCAGAGCACAGATTGCAAATGACATATTCCATATTTCATGGATAGTTGATGACACTCATGTATATTCTCAAAACTCATGTAACCACTGAAAGAGACTGGTTATCGATCAAAGCACAGTATTAGTTGATATCTGTACTATAGTTGAAATATGACCATCTATACCTCATATAAGTTTTCATATATTTTTTAAAGACACACCCTTCTTACATACCATTTCTTGAAAAATATTTCACTATTATGCAAATCTGACAAAGCTGAAACTGTTAAAATATTTTTCAAACAAAAAAATACATTCCATTTACAAAAGAATAGCCTTCAATAAAACTACTTCCACAACACACTTCCTTCTCCCTCGTTGTAGCCCTTGGCATATTTCATCTTTGGGAGCTGACAGAAAAAAAGAAATTTCTATTAAATAATATTCAAAGACCTTCGTGCGTTTCAAAACTTTGAAATCTCTGCCATTCATCTTTACAATATATGGTAATATCTCTCTAGCCCTTCACTTATTTTCTGCATATATCTTACACTTTTCTTTCAGAACAAGACATTTAAAGGCACAATGGCACAACAATTCAAATGAGTAATTACTCTTGATATCTACACATTTGTAAAATCTGGAAGCTGTATTGGATGCCATTTGTAAACTAATTGACCCTCATCTCTTTCTCATAGTTCATGGACAAACCAAGTTTGAGCAAAGTAGGTTCAGGCATATGTGACAATTTGTAAATAAATGGCTGCCCGGCAGACACTGAATTACATCACTATATCCATGGAGAACAATAATGTCCGACTCTCTACCTGGAAACACTACTTTATGTTCAAAGAGACAGAAAAACATATTCAACATTCACTGACAAAAATTATATATTTCAAAGGTAGAGTATTTATCAATAACGCAAACGATCCTTTTCCATGTATTTTACTACATAATGAAGTATGGAATGTACCCAAATCATGTATGGAATCTACCCAAATCATGTATGGAATGTACGGCAATTCCCATTTGTACTGACCTGCAGATACTCATGCTTGATAGCATCAAATTCCATGGCACTGATGGTGAGTTCCGGAAGGTACTTTGGAATCACACAACTCTTGGCGACTTTGAACTTGTTACTGCAACTGGAATTTTACACAAAATGTAAATAAACGAAAAATACATACATAAATATACATACATATGAATACACACAGACATGTATAACTACACACGCACTAATGCATACATGTAAACACATCCATCTATCCATCCACACATGTATAAATAAATATTGTCATTCTCGAGGAACCAGGTATTGACAATCTTTCACAAAGTTCACATATTTTTCTGTAAACAATGGTATCTGCATTACAATGTTCACTTTCCTGTAGTCTTGCCTGAGTTTTATTCTGCTATTTGTACTCATTGTCTTTATTCAATTTTAATTCTTTGGCATCCCTGCCTTCCCCTGTGAGTAGGTCCATCCATTCTACAGAAAACAAAGGGGATGAAGCATAGTTGGTACCACAGTACTCTAAACAATGACATAAACCGTACTCTTGGATATGATGACCTTGAGGTTGAAAAGACACACTGGCAAACTACTTACAAGATTCTCAAATGGTGCAGAGCAACATCATCTTGTTCAAGCCATGGTGAGTTCTTAAATTCAAGTAGATCAATGTCTTCAACTACCTACATGTTGTAGAAATTGAAAGCAAAGGAAATACTTCAAGTTCAATGATTGGTAAAAGTCAAGTCTTACATCTGTAGGCTGCTCAGCGTAAATCTCTGATACCACTAGTTACAAATCCAGATTTTGTAGTAGAGTATTTATACGAAAGAAGTTCTATATTTCCATGTGGATCTATACCAACATTGGCATATAATACCAGTTATTACAATCACAACAGTACATGTTGGTTGTGTTTGACAAAACTGACCTATTGTAATGGGTTTGACAAGGGATAATATGTTACAGGGGTAACAAACTGCAAAGTTTGGAATTGGAGAGACAAATTACCAAAAAATTTTCATAATATTTTACGTTCAAAATGGTCACTATAACCTAAGCTTACAGGGAACATTAAATTTCAGAATTTCACAAAAATATGACATTTTACTTCAAAAGCTTCAAAAAAGACTACACTAACATCAGACTACATGAGTACCATACAAAGTTGACTACAAAAAGTCTGTTGCAGTGATGCATTCTATCTAAGTAATACATACCCTTTCTATGTCACCAAAGTTGGTCCAGTCATACTGAAGTATTTCAGAGGTTTCACTCATTTCAGTCAGGTACTTCTTCTTATATGCTTCATCCAAAGCTTCAAGGTAGCTGTCTTGGATGTTCTGTTCATAAGGCTGTTTACGGGAGAGAAAGACAGATGCCACAAGATCAGGAGTAATTCATTGTGTGTAGCAGAGTTTAATGTGGCAGACACAGTTATAGGATCAAATAACTTTAACTGCAGATAAAATCACAGGGTCCGGCGAGCAATATTCGTCTAGAAATTATGAATATGATCAATAAATGTCTTGTATTAAACTTTTGTTTCATTATACAAGCCTTACCTGCGTCTAGTGTGTGCCTATTACTTTACCCTAGCTATCTGTGGATAGTATTTCAAAGAAAACAGTCTATATTTGTTAATTGCCCTCCCTAATCCCCTTCATTAATTTGTTCTGCCGATCGCCAACGCGGGGGCTTATCGCTCTGACCAAATACCTCTTTAGCAGCTCATAAGGTAGTAGACGGAAAGGGCTGAAACTCTCAGGGTCCATGGCAAGAGGATGGGAGTAAAGTACCTAGACACTTAATTTATGCATGTATGCATAGATAAACAGGAATAAACAACGTATACTATTAGGTATGCATGTATGCGCGAACGCCATTACGTAATCTTCTAAGTAGTTCAGCAGCGACGGTGTCCGCTTTGAATTTTCATGTAAAGTAATGGATACGAACATATTGGAGTCAAGAAGAAATATTTTGTTCCCTGATGTCTTATAAAATTTAGGCCAAATGAAGTACTTTCCTTATCATTGTGAGAAAAAATCAATTGAAGCGTACAGGTTGCTATGTTACCTCCAAGACTAGACTGGCCCTGGTCGTTTGGAGTTTCTCGAGCGTACGCTGTAGCATGGCTTTCCAAGCTCCACTCCACGATCTACGCGACATGTTGCTTCTATCTCGCGACAACCTCACAACTAACGCGACAGTCTGCTGAAGTTTATTCCCGTAATTCTACCACTCTGTTTTGATATCTAAATGCCACAGACGTCAGACTTAGGCAAGTGTAGCTACCTCCTTTCTTTACGTCGGTCATTAAACAGACCATGGAGGTCCCTCTTTCTTTCTACCTCCCTGTATAACAGACCACGGACCGTGTACACACCACGTACAGACCAATGACGAACTATCTTATGATGGAGATGTCGCGCAAACGGTTAAGGAAATTTAGTTGAATTAAAATGAAATTTAGGCTGCTATTCTGTTTTATAATACCTCCATTTGTACAATATAACATGGTCGTAAAAATATACCATTCAGTAACTACTAATTCCTCGATAGAATTTCATAACATTACAAGAACATTTCCCGAAGTAAACATCAACATCCATCATTCCACGACGTGTCATCATTGGGTTTACTACTTGACTTTGAAGCCGGATCAATGGGGAAAGTCAAAATGGATCAAAATATTCTCGTTTTTTTTTCAAAGGTTCATCACTTATATAAATCAAACATTTCTTTGCGTAATTCTTGATTCGAAACGTATCTCCGTCACATTTATCCAAAGGAGGGAACATAATGAATTACGCAAAGACACAAAGATCCAATAGTGTCAATGAATCTGTAACACAAGCAATTAAACCAGCGAAATTGCAAAAAAAACCCAAAAAAACAACAGGCAAAAAAATAAACGAACCTAGAGAGTCACTATAAAAACAAGCATAGTCGGCTGCTTGGATATAATCTCTCCCTCCCTCCCTCCCCCCCCCCACCCCCTCTCTCTCTCTCTCTCTCTCTCTCTCTCTCTCTCTCTCTGGTGTATCACCTATCGGACATACTAATAAACTAGGAAAGTTTTTGAATGTGGCAACTATGTAACCTCAAAATTGTGGTTATTCCATTGCCACAAAGCACGCTGCCGATCATTTATTTCACGATGACGTCACAGCAAAATCTCAGACAAATCAATGTATTTTCACCAAAACATGTCTCCACCTACAATAATTTTACTTGGGTCACATCAGACAGTTGATATTTTAGAAAGGTAGGGGCTTGCAAAGAGTCAAAAGAAAAAGTATTGTTTCATAACATCGACAGATCCGAGTTGCTGTCATTGACATGAGAGTTTTCCTATTGATAGTATTGGTTTTCTATTCGTGTTCATTCTCACACCCGATGGCTTTCCTTCACGATAAATCTCTACAAAGCAATTTACTTGAGCCTGCTGCTAGAAAATTCAACGCGATCCCTTTCTGTTTTGCGGATCAGACAAGAGTAGGCATCACTGTCAAGCCATCGGCAGTGGAACTGGTCGTCCACTACGCTGTCTTTGGTCAAATCATAAACAGACAGACGAGTTCATTTCTATCCTAGAAACATTCGTGTTTTTTTAGAAATGTTCACAAGATTTATGATTTAAGCATCCCGACTTTGCACAATTGGGACAAACACTGAAATTACTGCATACGGTAATTTTAGTGTTTGTGGCTTGGTAGTGTTTTATTCGTGTCTACCAAATGAAGCCTGGGAAATTTGAACGAACTTTATAACACCCCAACTTTGATGCCGGAACATGTTAATGTACGAAAACATAGTGGGGAGACTTAATTCGAGTAACTGATAGTATATCAATCGACCTAGACACTCAGCGAAGCTTTTGTGGAAGTATGCAAATTTTATTTACAACTTGCCCATTTGCTCGCTCCCGTAAACGAGATATGAGCCAGCATAGTGTCAAAGGTCGCAACTTCCGTCTTCCGGCGTTACTCCCATCCTCATGCCATCGACTGGTAGAATCACTCGATCGGTGTACTCCGTCTTCGACCATTGGAATCCTGAAAATAACTAGTCAGCGTTCTTGCTTGCTTAAGTACAAAGCTGATGCCGACTTTTTTCGAAAATTTACGTCATCTAACCCTTCGAAAATGAAGATTTTTTGAAATCGGACCCTGAGAGTTTCAGCCCTTTCCGACTACTACCTTACGAGCCGCTAACGAGGTATTTGGTCAGGGCGATAAGCCCCCGCGTTGGGGATCGGCAGAACAAATTAATGAAGTGGATTAGGGAGGGCAATTAACAGATATAGACTGTTTTCTTTGAAATACTATCCAAAGATAGCTAGGGTAAAGTAATAGGCACACACTAGACACAGGTAAGGCTTGTATAATGACAAAAAAAGTTTAATACAAGACATTTATTGATCATATTCATAATTTCTAGACGTATATTGCTCGCCGAACCCTGTGATAAAATGGTTGATAAAAAGTTTTTTTTTAAATCAAAGTTAGGTGAAACAATATTACTTTTTACAACAAAGTTAGACCTATTTAAGAACTACTTGTGGGTAAAAGGGTCAATCAAACACATATTGTTGTATCCCTACTCTCTAGTGACAGAATTATAAATAAGAAGTGAGTTTTTTCTGGAAATGGAATCTTTTCTAGTTATGTTTATCACAGCTTTAAATGTAAATAAGACTGGTGTTTTGCTGGCTACAAGCTAGATGCATTTTCTATGCACAGAATTGGAAGACAACTTGAGTTTTGTCAAAGGCTGGAAACTAGATGCATTTTCTATGCACAGAATTGGAAGACAACTTGAGTTTTGTCAGTGGCTGGAAACTAGATGCATTTTCTATGCACAGAATTTGAAGGCAACTTGAGTTTTGTCAATGGCTGGAAGCTAGATGCATTTTCTATGCACAGAATTGAAAGGCAACTTGAGTTTTGTCAATGGCTGGAAGCTAGATGAATTTTCTATGCACAGAATTGGAAGGCAACTTAAGTATTGTCCATGGCTGGAAACTAGATGCATTTTCTATGCACAGAATTGAAAGACAACTTGAGTTTTGTCAATGGCTGGAAACTAGATGCATTTTCTATGCACAGAATTGGAAGACAACTTGAGTTTTGTCAAAGGCTGGAAGCTAGATGCATTTACTATGCACAGAATTGAAAGGCAACTTGAGTTTTGTCAATGGCTGGAAACTAGATGAATTTTCTATGCACAGAATTGGAAGGCAAATTAAGTTTTGTCCATGGCTGGAAACTAGATGCATTTTCTATGCACAGAATTGAAAGACAACTTGAGTTTTGTCAATGGCTGGAAACTAGATGCATTTTCTATGCACAGAATTGGAAGACAGCTTGAGTTTTGTCAAAGGCTGGAAACTAGATGCATTTTCTATGCTCAGAATTGGAAGACAACTTGAGTTTTGTCAAAGGCTGGAAACTAGATGCATTTTCTATGCACACTATTGCAAGACCATTTGAGTTTGTCAAAGAATGTGGAGACATTTCACACGATAGCATTCTTATAAAGTATCAGTCTGGATATTGGCAACTTACTATTCCCCTCTCTTTAATCCTTTGTTGTATGACACGAACTGGAGCATCCAGATAGATGACAAGATGAGGAGGTATGATACGCCATATGCTAATGCCTTTCACTTCATTGTAGTATTCATGACCTGCAAAGCATATACATTACCTCAAAATATTTCTTGTTTGACAGAAAGAACGTCATGCCTCTATGATTATCAATGTCACCCAACCATACAAAGACACGCTGAGATAATTTACTCTGACTCAGCTCAACTTAAAATAATTGCACTTTCCCACTCAAAGCCATTTTTTTTTCACAACACAAGCAAGATACATTATACAGTTTTTGTGATTATATTATAGTATTGACTTTCCATTGTACCTGTGCACTACTGGCAACGGTGGCTTTCTGGTTTCCATGGATATAATCATACATGTACTGCATTGCCAGACACGACCTTTTTTCATAAGGTAGAATGCCCTTCAGGGATTAAGTCTAACTTTTACAATATTCTTTTGGCCTATAACATGTGAGGCTCATTTTAAGCTTATGGAGTAAATGAAGTTTTCATCAAGTAAGTTTTGGGAAAATTGGAAATTCTACTCACCTAAATAGAGTTAACACAGGAATGGTGGCCATTTCAAAAGTCAAATATTGATAAATATTGGGTAATTTGTTTCTCTAGTACCAAAATTTGCATGATGACCTGATTTTTTTTCTCTTGATTATGAAAGACTATAGTTGAAAGTTTGCTTGAGGAAAGTTTGAGCAAAAGTTTAAGTATTTCATTTTTAATCACGAATTAATGTACCTTCAGTGCCATCTCAGCTGATACAAATATTCATAACTATGGTACGCCATGCAGAATAGAGCATTGAAAAGTAACCAAGAATGGAACAGAAGTTGAAGAAACATTACCAAGACTATATGATTCATCTATGGTTTAAAATTACATAGGGACAGTTTTACATACAACCTTCCCTTATGTTCAGTTCTTCTCACAGCAAGTTCCATTATTGGTAAAACCATGTCAAGGTTATTTTAATATTCTCATGACACTTTTAAATGTAGGCATTGAGTTGTTGACTCCAAACAACATTTAAACTTACACTGTCTTCTGATGAGTCCTTCCTTAAGGATGGCTTCAAGAAACACAAAGTCACTGTACACACATCTGTCCATTACAACACCTTGCCCTGAAAGTTTTTACATAACTGAACGTTAGAATTTTTGTTTCATTTATCTTATCACTGATAAAGAAGGAAATACTGATCGAAGGGATTGGGAAAGTGGATAAATCCTCTGAACTTTTCACAAATACCTGTAAGATTTGCTAAAGCAATGTTTTTTTCCGCTGGTGTTTTTGGATTTGTCTACATGGGAATGGGCATAAATGAGTTAAGATCATATCCGAAGTGTAGAGGTTTTTTACCCTTTCACCTTTTCACCACAATGGGTTGGTCCAGAGCCTTTGTTTTCAACTGTAACTGTGGACCAGTTCACTAGAAATTGGAGTGAACAGGGTACAGCAAAATTTTGGTGCAACTGTAATATTTTTTACAGCAGCTGAGCAGTGTTTATGACACCGGTCTCACTATCAGAGGGTAGTGAGTTCAAGACCTGGTAGGTCCAGGATAACAGACTCACTGTTGGAGGATGGTGAGTTTGAGACTCCAGGACAGTGTTGTGCCCTTAAGCAAGGCACTTTACTCCTCATTGCTCTATTGAGGAAGTGAATTATGGGTACCTCATCCTGTAATTGGTTGTTCGTCATCAGATGATGGATTGAATAAATAAATAAATAGATAAATAAATACACTGTGGAAGAATTTGTAGTTAATGGGTAGATATAAAAGTGTGACTAGAACCAGACCTGTCGATAAGAGATGTTCCATCGCATCACTGTACTGCAAGTATCTTATCATGTACATAACCATCTGTAGACGGAAAGTGTGACCATCTTTGGCTTTAGGGTCATCATAAAATTTCTGGAGTGTTACATTGCCTGTAAGAAACAAGTTGTCTTTCTGTTAACCTAAATTAGGAATAGAATCAAGCAGGGAGAGAGTCGTACCTGTCTCCTTGCGTCGCCATGCACCTAAAGGAGCATGACAGCTACTGTCTGCGAATGATTTTTGGACAAAACCTGATGTATTCTGTGTAAATGTAAAGAGAATCAATGGCTAAAATTTCATTTTGACACCATCCATTGTCTTCCAGACTACACAATTTTTCAGAGACTGTAAACCTACAAAAACTTACAGTAATTTCAAAGTCCACTGTCTAGATAAAATGCTTTTGCCGAGGCTAGTTTTACAGGCATAGGGAAATTGTACTGGTATGACAACAAAATAAGTTTCATAGACACTAACCTGTGAATTTAGGATCTAGTGGTTCGCCGTCACCAACTTGTCGGTCAAAATAATGCAAATCAGGTTCTCCAATGTAGTGCAAACCTAATTTCTCTGCCAATTTTGTAGCTAGTGTTGTCTTGCCGACAGCGATGTTTCCATCAACAACAAATATTTTACTTCTATCATGGAATTTCTTGCTGGTTCTTTCTCCAAGGACGTAATTGAGCCAGGAATACTTTCTCAGAGTTTGGCTTGAAGTCTGGAAGGCTCTCAATCTCTGCTGTTAACAGGAAATCATTGATACTCTTCAGTGAATATTAAAAGTTTTGTGATAGTGTGTGAGTTAGGAGGATTTCTGGTTTTACATCAGAAATTAAAAAATGTTCTGATAGAGAAATATGGCATAACCAAAAGATGGCACACCATTTACATGGCACATTGATGTTAATTTTGAGTGATTTTGAAATTTACACTAGTAACAAGGTGGTTTGGGAACAAATTAAACTATCCAAGTTGAAATGGCCTGGGAAGTGACCCAACGAAAAAAAGGAGTCATAGACAATGTAGTTTTGGGATTGAGACACAAGTGTAGATTAAAAGACAAAAACATTGATTACAGAGTTAATTGATATTCTCAGAGGAGGGGCCTTGCTTTGTACTCTGTACCCTTATTGTGATGACTTCGCTTTAGGATGAAGTGGTTTTGATATGGAGTGCCTCTGCTTCAACTTTAACCTACCCAATACCTTCAAACTTGACACAGTTGAGGATATAGGTCATATTGCAGGTTTAATAGTCATTTGTTGTTAGATGTTCAGTTAACACAACTCTGGGAACCAGGACATCAGATTATCATACCTTTGGCCCCATGTTGAGGGAAAGTACGATGGTACTGCTGTTGTACCGCCATCTATGGATGCCGGTGGAAGTGAGGAGCTCTGCGTGGTAGGTCTGTATTGGCAAACAAGCCCCACATTGCAATGGCAGAGGATTACACTTTCCAAGCAAAGAGAATGAAAAGTGGGCTTGCGTATGTTTACAAGTGCAGCTAAGCACACTGTATGCCAAGATGAGGTACAATATGTGTGCTCGAAAACGAAGGCTGTTTCAAGTTTCGGATTCAAAATTGGCTGTTTTTGGGAAGACCTTCCTCCACAAAACTGATGCAGCATCAGTGATTTAGCATGTGGCAGTAAGAAGGGCTGTAATGGGAGGTGTAGCCTTTGCCAGGCAGAGCTACTGAGCAACATAACTCCATGCTTTACCCGTCACCCCATTCTTATATCCACAGGTACTTAAATCAACCAGTGATCGCGAAGCATCCTGTAAACGTAAATAATACGTTTACAGGATGCTTCGCGATCACTGGTTGATTTAAGTACCTGTGCTTATATCTGATGTTTCTTCTGACACTGATGCGGATAACATATGCACAACAAACTAAGCCCACTGCTTAATAGCACAGGGGGTCCAGACACTTCGCACCAAAACCAGTTCGCCCCACACAACTTCGTCCCAAAACCATTTCGTACCAAAACCACCTCGTCCCAAGTACTACTTCGCCCAACCCCACTTCGCCCCAAGTACCACATCGTACTAAAACCACTTCGCCCAAAGTATAGTACCGTCAACTCGTCCTGAAACAACGATGTTACGACGTATCATAAGGTTGTTTTTACCTACAACTTGGAAGCATTAATGTATAGGACATTTTGGCTACCACGAACCATTTATTGTTGCATGAAACCATAAACGATAGAATAAGAAAAAAAGAAACACGCAATTGCTACAACTCAGGTGCCGTGCGCGGAATTGCACGATGTCAATTTCGCGAAATGCGTACACTTTTAAGATTTCAGTCCCAGGAGGACAGGAAGGTGGTTATTTTCAGCTTTACCAGTTAGCGATAAGTTTCGGGCAAAGTGGTTTGGGGTACATGACTTTTGGGGCGAAGTGGTTTTGGTACGAGGTTGTTTTGGTGCGAAGTGGTTTTGGTGCGAAATGGTATGGGACGAGATGGTATGGTGCGAAGTGGTTTTGGTGCGAAGTGTCTGGGAACCTAGCACAGTTACTGAAACTCCTAGCAGTCGTGGTACAGAATCATTCGGCCATCATTTGAATATGATGGACACACGTAACTAAATATGAAATGGTGCATTTATTTTCTAAAAATGAACAATTAGCAATGCATCATATTACAGGTTCGATGACGACTGAAGATCAGTGGACTCCCCTTTTGATGCGAACTAAAAGGGATTTTCTTACGAGCTCTAACTAGCATGTCTATCAGTCTAAGAAAAAGTGATGGTATAAGTGGACTCCCTATGCTACTGACAATGCAAACAAACTTTCTCTGTGTCAACTAAATTTCGGTCTTGCCCAGGTGAGTATTCGCTAATCACGATATTTATGTAAATATCCCATTCTCTGATGGAATCTAAGTTCATCAACCTCGAAACTTACCCCGGCTGAAGCAGCCATTTTGCAGCCGTCTGTTACAGTGGTCGACCGCAATACTGCTCCCACCATCGCAAAGCCTTTCCTAGCTCCAAAATTCGACCTACAGATTAGTAAAGCCATTTTGGAGGGATCGAAAGATGAAAGCAAGTTAATACTTCACGCAAAGCGAAGTTGAATTGGACTGTTTTCTATGCCGTGTCCCTCAAAGTTGAAGTCATCTGGAGGGCAAAATGGCGCTGGTCACAAATGATTAGCGCCACCAATGGCAAACGGTTGTTCGTAAATAATTTTCTCAAACAATGATTATGAACCATCTGGTGTATGAGGTATTTCGAAGTATCAAAAACGGAGGAGTGAGGGACAAAGTGCGGGACACGCAAACTGTAATTTATGGCACTCTGAGGGACGTCCCGCACTGTGTAAAATATGGGACTCTGAGGGAACGTCCCGCAGAGAGTTAAAAACTGGACTCTGAGGGACGAGGGGCGCCCCCAACAATGTGAATTGGTCCGGTACGCGCCGACGCGTTACTTTTCAGTTTGGCATTTTCGTTTGCGATGGATCGCCAACAGCATCGTCGACATTTTGAATCTTGCCAACAGAACGTGAAAAGAAAGATGCAGCTACACCAGGAAATCGCTCCAAAGGTTTATTTCGTTTATTTCGTTTTTAGCAAAATCATTAGAAGAAAATATAACTTTCTATGTAGCCCATTCTTCACGATGTCCTGTCTGATGTGGCGCTTGGATTGCCACCACTGTCATGGCGAGAAATGGTATAAGTTCTATAACATCACAAGCAGATCGTGCCTCAAAGTTTATCGAAATGCTTGTACGTAAAATCTGTCTGGAGACGTAATTTCCCGTGTGAGCAGATTATGACATACTAGGTTTAACCTCAGTCCCTAAACATTTATAGCCCTGCGTACAATGCTGTGTGTTCCCGGCGTTATGGCCTCTCACATGTATAACGTCGGGAACACACAGCACGGTATGCAGGACTATCTCTCAACCCACTTATAGAAATGGTGAAAAAAGACTATCGATTTGTCCATCAATATCGATAGGCAGTAAATAGTAGTCCTCGTTTGTGTACGTTGCACAGGCAGACTCACTTTCTCTGTTATTAGACACACACGTTTGGATTATTATTATTATTATTTATTTATTAGCCGTGTTCACAATAATGACATTGGCTCAGAAAGAAAGAGAAGGGGAAGAAAATGTATAACACTGAAAAGTTTTCAGATTCACTTCATTCACATTAGCTCAAAAGTAATTAAACTTTCTGACTGAAAATCTGTAACAATTCATTCATGTATTTTATTTGTCCCGAATTTACTGTGCTGTCTGGAACCCAGCTGATAAGTGCTGACAAATTCTGCGGTGTAACCACGGCACTCGAAGACATTGATTTGGTTGATTAAATGTGACATTGTTGTCGGGTTTCTTCGACTAGGCTTTGACGTGATTTTGACTGAAAAGTTTATCGTCATTTCGTTATGTTTACTTAAGTCATGTGCATGTTATAAAAAGGGTACTTATAAGAACATCGGACTATCGTCAAACCAGAGGCGTCTTACTTATTTCTTTTCCGCATACACGTTGTTAGTTGGAACCTGATTAAAAACACCGTATAGTCACGGTAAAACCAGCAGAATACAGCTTAGAGTAACTCTTCAAACAAATGTCCCGACGCGATCATATCATCTACCGTTGATCTGAGTCAACATCTAAGGGAAAATTTCGATGACAGATTTGAGGTCACACCATCAACTTAACAAAAATCGGTTGAGGAAAGACAAGTATGTCTGATGATTCTGCAAGCTACGACTCGACACAGGGACATTTTACAGAGAAAACTGCTTATGTAAACGTCCAGAGTTAAACATCAGCTCAACATTTGACTCTTGCTGATTACAAAAGCTATCGAGGAAATTGCATTGCGGTAATTTTTTTGGGCAACAGACTCTCGAGGATCTAAAATTATAAAGCGATCATTGCAGCTATGAAGTCAGTGTACTGGCTCACAAAAGACGATGTGGCAATGTTGAAATACGAATCACTGTTTAAAACTATTTGAAACTCTAGAGAGTGGATACATCACGGGATAATCTACGATCAGACAGAGGCAGAAATGTGAGATGCAATATGATCGTTCATTAAAAGCAAGCAGTAAACCAGCTCTGTGGAAGTGAATTAAATGCCCTCTCAGAAAAAAAGCACAGATATTTCTGCAGTCAAGAAACTAATCATTTGTCACAGTCATCGTCGATTACTGTACTCCATGCCACAGACGCATACTTCAGTAGCCTGTCAAGGTGAGGGATAGCAAGGCTGAGAACGCTGCTATAACTTTTTAAGTAAACGTCCTTGCGCGTAGCAGCGGACACCTAGTTCTCACAGTTTTTCTTGAGCAGTTTATCCGCTTCGAAAGCGACGGCATGAGCGTAATGACCGACAAGAAAAATCAAGTTTGAGTACGACTAAGACGTGAAATAAATCTGTACACTATTTGCAGTTATGTACATGTCAGGGTGCCGATATCGTGGTGTACTTGAATAAATACAAAAAACCTAATTGGTATGTGATTATGTGGCAGTGACACTGATAGACATTATGGAACATTCAAATGCCCTGATATTGCTGTACATAATATCGAGTGTATTAAAACTTGGAACCGTGATTCGATTGTAAAAGTTATCCAACATTAGATATGATTTACTTACCTTAAGTCCAAGTGCATTTCTTGTGTTCAGAGAAACTATTTCGTTCTCTAATTGTTTATTTATTTATTTGTCTGTTTATTTATCGAAATTTTGACTTTTCTAGTCTTGGGACACAATGTCCCCACCTTCGTGAAAGCTGGCTGCAAGACTGCCCATAGCCTACAGCCCCAACACGGGGAACACGCAACTCTCTTCACCTACACGCCTTTCGATAAATTTTCACGTAGTACATGCAGTTTCAGCGACCTGCAGTGCAATGTTTAGTAAGCCCGATCTCCATGGGCCCGATCGTGATTTTGTGCTATACCAATGCACATCGTTGGGGGCGCCCCCGTCCCTCAGAGTCCAGTTTTCCCGGTGGTGGCAGTCCCCGGGTTGGTGGGTAGCCATGCACGCTACCAAATTCACGGAAAAGAGGGTGTTTTTCTTCAGTCATCTCGGAGATTCTAGGTCCGTGAAATCGAGAAAAAGGGGTACTTTTTCAGAGTAACCTCCGAGATTAGGGGTAGTCCTTTCGTAATCTCCCTAGGACACTAAATCTGGTCTAGTCTCACTCACAAAGAAAATGAAAAACAGTACCGTACGTTTGTATGTACATATGACGTATACATGCCCATCACTTGGGGTCCATCCCCTAGATTTCGAAAATAAGGGTATGTTTTTTACAGCTAATTTCTCCCAGATTTGCCACAAATAGGGGGTGTTTTTCTCAGAAATATTCTAGGAAAGGGGGTACTTTTCAAACTTGGGTAACAAGCATGGGTACCCACCAACCCGGGGACTGCCACCGCCAGGCCAGTTTTTAACTCTCTGCGGGACGTTCCCTCAGAGTCCCATAGTTTACACAGTGCGGGACGTCCCTCAGAGTGCCAAAAATTACAGTTTGCGTGTCCCGCACTTTGTCCCTCACTCCTCCTTTTTTGACACCTCGAAATACCTGATATGGTATGTTACATCTTCGATATATGATGCTCTCCCCGGCCCGATCCGGTCCCCAGGTGCATGGATGGATACTTGGGTAAATGGTAACGAATTTGGCAAAGGTGTACCGAAGACAGCCGCTTATAAAATGGGCGAGATAAGGTTTTATGCGCCTCGAAAGTGAAAGACTTAACTTTTGCTCAAACTTTCCTCAAAGAATCTTTCAATCAGTCTCTTTCAAAATCGAGAATAAAAATCAGGGATCATCGTGCAAAATTTGGAACTAGAGAAACAAATAACCCACGATTTAACGATTTTTGAAATTCAAAATGGCAGCCATCCCTGTGTTAACTCTATGGGGAAAATAAAATTTTTGATTTTCGAAAAACTAAAACGGTGAAAGTTTTTCTTTCTCCAAGAGCTTTAAATTAAGCCCTTACAAGCGGAAGATCAGAAAAAAATTGTAGAAACTTGATAGTCCGAATGTCTGCCCCCGAGGCGCGTTCTACCTTTAAAGTCTATAAGGGAGCCGTCATTATTTACGGCCTAGGGGTCGGAGGAAGGGGGGGGGGTGTCACTCAAAAAATTGAAAACTTCAAGGGGCGTGCTCAAAATGTTGAGAGGAAGAAGGGGGTTACTCATCGTAAGTAAATTGAAACACCTCTCAAATTGCACCATTGCACAGATCAATCGATGCGAGAGGGGGGGGACACCCCCTCTCGTGCTCTCCCCTTAGGGGTTATTTAACAGTTTTACTAGTGAAGGACAAATTGAAAACACCTCTAAGATGGCACCATTGCACACATCAATTCCTCAAATTTTTCACTGGATCTAGGACAAAACTGTAAACTTGTGACATTTAACCATACCATATCCAGGCTTTTCATCAGAAGCTGGCAGCTGGAGAAATGACACAAGAAAGTCACAGATTTTCCATTTCAACATATTCTTTGGTCCTCAATCTCTAGGAAACTGAGGATCAACGTATATGAACAGAGTGTACGTTGACAGGGAGGTCAAATAATGATAGTGTCCTCGTAGCGTTTCTTATGACATCTACATTAAAACTGTTTTCAAATATGAGAAGTATCTGTCTTTTGTACAAAATCCTTTTGATAGAATAGCGATAACAAAAACAAGAATTTCAAATCATATTTTCCCAGTTGAAGTCGGTCGTTATAAGAATATTCTTAGACACCTTAGACTTTGTACTTTATGCAAAAGAGATGTTGGAGATGAATTTCATTGTATTATGACTTGTCAAAGTGCATCTGCACAAGGTTTAAGAGTATACTTACTGTAATTCTATTTTTGAGATTCAGGCTCAGCTGAAACATTTTGACAAGATGTCCTTCTTCAATTACATATTGTCTTGTTCAGATGATTCCTTTGTGCATATTACTGCAAAGTTCTTTAATGAGCTGATGAAAGCTTATAACATGTAATTTTGAGATTACTTTTTTCATCCCTTGCGAAGTATTTTCGATCTTGTAATTCTTTTTGTTCTGTATTCCTTTTTATGCCAGTGTCACGGCTAAATAAATAAACAAATACATTACGTTTGAACCAACAGCAACACAATAGTTATGATCGTTGAATTTTATTGGTCAACAACAACAGCAGCAAGAACACGACTGATAAACATAAACAACGATACAAACAACAACAATGTTGGCAGAGAGTGGCATCGGGTCAAATAATGATAGTGTCCTTGAAGCGTTCCTTTAAGTTATGACATCCACATTAAGTTTGAACCAACAACACCCTAACAGTTATGTTCGTTGAATGTTATTGGTCAACAAAAGCACGCGACTAATGAACATAAACTGCAATACAAACAACAACAACCAGATGTCTTGGTACCCTGTGGTTGAGGAGACGCTGTCTCTGTGATATGCAACATCACAGGCTATGGCTTGAAATGAGGTCACCTCTGGTCACTCTCGGAGTGACCCCGTAATGAGTGATAATGAGCCTATCCCCTCTTTTACTAGTAGATTATAGGAAACGCGCACGATGTTTCCCTTCAATTTTAGCTTTATACTGATGATTCTACGGGAACCAGCACATGATGTTGCATATGGCTGATGCAATAACGGTCGCATACGAGAGGAAAAAAATCAAACTAAACGGCACAAGAGTACAAAATCGACCGCACATGAGAGTATTTAATAGGGCCTGCTGAGAAAAGTCTAGAAAGTTGAATGTAATTCTGTTCAGCTAATTTCCCTCGCGTAGGGGCGGCTTTCAGATGCTGTTTATTGCTACAATCAAAAATTATATGCTAAATTCGCTCAGTCATGACAAAGACCCTCGGAAATAAGGTCTATAGTAAGTAGCAGCTCTAATAGTAGAGAGACTGCGAATGCAATACACAACACAAGCATTACTGTTCAATGCTACAACTATACTAGACCCTATTTCCGAAGGTCTTGGCTGTACCCGCACGAATTTGGCGTAAATTTTGAATATCACTGTTGTTGGGTACTAAACTTATGGAGGTAAAGAACGTTATTATACATCTGTAGCTGCAATAATTGTAGCCCTGCCGGGCCGTACGGCTTGGGCTTCTGTCGTGCGGCTCGCGCTGTGGCATAGCGCGAGCCGCATGACAGAAGCCCAAGCATTTTGCGTAAAATAAAAATTACGCATTTTTAAAGAGAAACGTGAGTTATGACAAGCGCAAACATGTGTGACACGTGACTAATACGAAAAGCTGCTTTGGAATACTAGCATAGGTTTTGCGACATGAATGGTATTGAAACAAGAAAATAGATTTGTACAGAAAGAAAAAAAAAGAAAATGATTTGTACAAAAAGAAAAGCGAGCTCGGCATTCCGAAAGCATACCTGGTGCCTCACAGCACTCGCGGCTCAGGCTTTCGGTGCTTCGCTTGCGATTCCCCCACCATCGTATGTGCGAAAGACTACACATCAGAGTCAGAAAAGGCACATGGGACTGTCGACAGCCTTGGCGATACGCTGCGTGCGCCATTATCCTCGTGCATCCTTTAACAACCTCATATTTACGTGGAAATAATATGCTAAAGTTAAATACAAGTTGGCAATTTCGTTATTTTGGACCGAATTTGGAAAGAGGGTTCAGGCGCCAAGCCTGAACACAAACTCTAAAAAGAACGTTGACATTGTTATCAAAGTTGTGTTTTCTGACAAAGAAAGGAATACATTTCTGCCAGATTTCTTTTACATATTTGCACTCAAATAAGATGTGTTCCTGTGTTTCTTCTTGGCCACAGATATGGCATTTCCCATCACTTAAATTGAAAGTTTTAGCCAAGCTTCCTGTGACTAGGCCTCTATGGAAAATCTTCCAATTTAAATCATTTACTGAATTGCTAACAATTTCTGTTGAATTAAGACGACTGAATAAAGTAGCTTTGTAGCTGTCAGTGAGACTTAGATTCTCAGCCCATTTTTGACCAATTTGACCTTTGACTGTATGCCATTTCTTATCAATAAAGTGACTTGGTTTTGACATCGCTTTTTGTCAGACCATAATTCTCTAAGTCTGAAATATCATAGTTTTCTTCACTTTGGATGTTTGACGTGATGATTTGTTTCCAGGAATCTGGAATAGCATTGAGGAGTGTTTCATACTCTGTCTTAATTTCCTCTTGCACATGTCTATTTGTACCTCCTCTAATTTTTGCAATTATTTCCCATTGTTCAAGCCAGTCATTTCTGTTATCATTCCAGATGTCCTTAAGCCTTAAAATTCTACTTTTTGACCATTTTTCATAAAAGAGGACACTTCCTTCATTTTAATATTGTCATTATACCACAGAACTTCACTAAGAAGATTCTGTTTTAATGTTGGTAAATTCACTCTTGTAAGTCTAAATGACTTCCAGGTATTTAACACATTCCCATACACCATTAAGGTACGGTTGTTGTCGACTTTGAAATTGAGATGGAGATAGTGATAATCACTATTCAGTTTATTGTCAAAATTCGCTTGGAAATACTTTGATAAGCTGGCCCATTTAGGGGTCCCTTTATCTGGATTTTTCTCAAATAATTTCATAAGCCACTTTAATTGGAGTGCATTAATTTTTTCTTCAATGTCGACAACTTTTTAGCCACAGTCATCATATTTTTGAATGAAAATGCCGCTTTTATAAATTCTCGTTTGCCTCTCCAAATAAAATTCCATAGTTTACCATTTGCTTCATTAACAATTCCCTTAGGTACGTGATCAAATGATGCCAGGTACCATAATTTTGATGCAGCCAGCATATTAGCTACTATTGCCCTGCCTTTAAAGGACAAATTTCTAGCGTAGAGAGCGCCCTCGAGCGACGGATCTTTCTGTCTAGACAAACGGGTGCAATGGAAGTATCGTTAGGCTGCGTTCACCAATAACGGGGGGGGGGGGCTGGAGGAATCGCGATAGAAATCTTATTTTTTTTCAGATCCCCCTCAATACCCTAAAAAAATTCAAATGCCTCTCTCTACATGATCAAAATTGTTCAAGTCCCCCACTATCACAAGCCCGTATATCAGTAAAGTGTGCGCGGGCAGAACAAATAAACACGTATAGCGCCATTCCGCTCGCAGACGTTCAACACTACCTGTTATTAGCGGTTTAAGTCATTTTCCTAAAGGAAAGTTCTTAAAATTGATTCATTTTTAAATGCATCGGTGCCCTTTTTGGATTTATCAGTCTAACTTGAGTTTATCCAACTCTGGCAAGGTCAATTGCTTCTGCCAAAGAGCACACAAAACACAATCATGAGAGAATAGGCAAATTGTGAATTCTGGCTTATTGCCATATTGTAAAAAACTGAGCACAGTGACCTACTAAAAATTTATTTCAAAAGTACAAGATATATATGAATTAGATGCCACTCAAAACTGACAATAATGGAAGGTTATAAGTATTCAGTCAAATAAATATTTTCATCTTTGAAATTTTGAGTGCAATAATGGCAAATTTGGTTAAAAAATAAATAATTCCATTCAGTCACATATTTTTTCATTTAGTCTTTACTGTTCAAAGTTGTGCTCTTGTATTATTTTATGATGAAAATGTGAAAATTTACAAAGTCAAGCATGGTGACTCTGTCTTTTTTCTTTAATATTTAATTATTCTCATATGCCAGAATTCAACACCCCCCCCCCCGATAACTTTTAAAGTCTCCTGGTCTTCCATGTGTTGCTCTCTGTTCTGATCTTTGTGTACAAGTATGTTTCACTGTCATGAGCGTCATATGACCAAAACTCTTCTTCAACTACCATGTATATCAGAGTCAGAGCTATCTCGATCACTGCTCAGGTATGCAGTGACAATGACACTGCAGTAGCAGGGCGGTGCCTGATAGTGACACTGTACGCAGGGAGTAGCTGTATTAACTTTGATAATTTTGACAATACCTTTGTTCAGTTTATAAAACTGTGTTCTTGTTCTACTCCTTGTAGCATGTTGAACTGTCCAGTATTCAGCTTGCTAACACAGCCTGTGTATGTGTAACATGCATTTGTATCACTGACAACTGACTGTCAGTCTGGACTCTACTTAAATTACCACCGTATACATATTTGTATATACAGGCTTTGTTGACAAACTGAATATTGTGTGTTTGAGCATGCTGTAGGGAACAGCAAGAAACTGTAGTTGATATATTGCACAGAAATATTGCAAAAAACATCAACAGTTGAAGGTTCTGCCCTGTGACTAGGCTCAAGGTTTTTTTACGAAAAATCATACATGTTTAAATTTTTACAAGATAAAAGTCCTGAAATGTGACAAAATGGTTCTAGATTTTGTTCAACTATTACAATGACACTAAATGGTATTCATTTTTCATTAAATTACCTACAAACACTTAAAATTGGAAAATGTAAAACGTAAAATGGAACCAAAAATTTTCAAGTCCCCCCTACAGGCAGAGCAAAATTTTCAAGTACCCCCTCTACTACCCCGAAAATTTTCGAATCCCCCCTGAATTCCTCCAGCACCCCCTCCCAACCATTTTTTGTGCCATGCTGTCGGCTCCTATCACTTGAAACATAGTAACTCGGAAATACAAATATCTGCACAGTGCCGTGGTCTTAGCATTTGGCAAATAAACTGTAAAAGTTGTATGTAGTTTTTTAGATTCTAAGCCTTTCGCACATGTCGTAAACACAAACGTTGTACACGTTCGGACCAGAAATCTCGAGAAAGTACTAAAATCTGAAATGTCAACAGCCCTTTATGCCACAGAATTTCGTATAATCAAATGAAGAGGTTGGTGTGTCATATCAAACGTGTCATATCAAGGTAAATAGATACCAAAACAGGTCCAATAATCAGTATCATTCAAGGGAAATAAATATTCGTAATTTACCAGGCCCAAGGTACAAGTACAACATCATAGTGTGGCACCCTGAACCACTAATTAGCGGTGGTACATGGTTTAGCGGTGGTACATGGTGTCCGGCAGGGGTATGTGTAGGCCTACCCAATTTACCATTCTACACTCACAGGCGCATGGCGTGTTCAGTGTGCAGGGTAACCTAAAAGAAAGATCCGACCAAAAGTGACAAATTTCATGTAATTTGGCAGAGTGACCAACTAACTGTTGTCAGTCTAAGTCAGGTATGCCGTCACTTATCTTTTGAGAAACAGATATGCCATAAAGAGGTGGAGGTTCTTTAGGCCGAGTGTTCTACAAGCTATATATCTCATGGTGATTCTGGAATTTTTAGAAATCATTCTTTATACATTATCTGGTAAACTATGAAAAGTAAAAGATACACTATCCGATCACAGTATGTCGAGGATAATGACCCAAGGATAACGTAAAACAACATAAACAACACGTACTTGATGACCGCTTACTGACCGCTTATCTTTTCAAATAAGCCCTACGTGCGTAATAATGCTCTGTCGTTGTCGTTCTGTCTCAATTTGCCTCTGAAAAGTTCCGGCATCATAAGAACAGTCGACTAATAGCCCCAAACATTTGAAGTTTGAACTCGATAAACTGTAAACAAAGTGATGCTATCGATGAACTGTTGGCCTAAAGACATACATTGAAAGAAGATGCTCAAATGACCTTGAGGTCACCTCTGGGCTTTTGGGGAGACTACCAACCGTGCCGGGAGAACTATAAGTCAATAAAGGACAAAGGAGATTCAGGGTATATACTACTTGCAATACTATTGGTTTTACTACGATTGGGTTATATCCATCTTTTTCTTTAAACAACCAGTAAATTTGAGGATTTTTCTAATACGATAAAAAGCATACAAATAATCTCATATGCTGAGCGTATATCATTTCTCAGCAAACTATCACCCTCTATGGGCATAATCTCTCTTGGACTGCAGCTGGGTATTGCACCGGAAGACAGAATCACCAGCTAAGAAATCTTTAATACAGGATATCCTAGGCAACAGAGTGATAATTACATTAGGCATAAACGTGTAGCCTATTATTTTACCCACAGCGCTCGTTACTAGATGATTACAATCACTTTTGCTCGATACACGACGTTATATTCTCGGTCTTTACCAATTGTGCATGCAGATAACAATGTGATTTGCATGTCTAAAGGCGACTTTCATTATAAACAGGGTCACGACTTGAAAAAAGAGAGCGTGAGGTCTTTGTATTTACGTTGGTTCATTCAAATAAGCCGCGTAAATAGAGGACAAGTCGACGTTCGATGGCACACTATCCTGTGATATTTGACGTACAAGGTACGTAATACTATAAGGTCAGTCAATAGTGAAGGGAATACGATCAAAGAGACGCCATATCCTGGATTCGTTCATTTTTAACGGAGTTGTGCGTCCTGCAGACGGAGAAACTGCAAATGCGTGAAGTGGACACAATAGTATCAGCCCTTGGTACACAACGAGTAGGCCTATCTTCAACTATACCCAAGCCAAGACCTATGATATTCCTGTTCGAAAACACGTCCTTCCGGCATGAAACAACATTCATGTTCCTTTGGTAGCATTTAATCTTTTTCATCCAGCGAGGTTGATAAAGTCAAATCTAAACTTTTACGTTTTAATCATTAGGTATTTGGCTTAAGTTAATGTTTTGATTATGAGACGATGCGACCTGACTGACAAAGATCTTTGGGCCACGAACATCACGTGATGTATCTAGTACTATGCCATCATATTCTGGGGTTTATAAGGAAGAGGGTACATCAAGATATACCAATGAACATTGACATCACAATTTGTTACTGAAGTTCACCGATAGGTGGTTGTTCGAGATACAGACTTTGAACTAGAATTCAGAAAACTCTTTCGCGCCCTTTATTCCTCGGTCCTATAGCCCCTCTCAATATTTCGCGCCAAATTCGTCAGGCAGCTTAGGCCTATTTGTTGTGCTCTCGTTTTGCTGTTGACCCCCGCCAGGAGGTGCGCAGACGCGGGATGTAGTACGTGTGATCATGTCCTACAGTTTTCCACACACGCTTGGGTTTGCACGTCGTTGTGTGTAACCGAAGTAGTGTTTGAGTATAAGGAGTTTCCGAAGGTTATCGTTATCATGCACCCATGATGACTTAAAGAGAACTGCATGTACTTTAAGAAAGACTGAGAAAACAGAATATAATCGAAAATAGCACGTCAGTGGCTAATGAAGGGGAAAATGTTAGAAGCTAGCTCAGAAAAAATTATTGGAATCCAACCATTTACAGTAAATCTCTGATCAGTACATGTTTATCAATTGCTACGGCATGTATTTTTAAACCCTGTAAACAGTTTTTAATATGTAGGCATAGGTGTCAATACTGAAGGAACCGACAAATTACAAATTTTCTTCGTCTGCTCAAAGAATATTTTGGAAATACCTTGTCACCAGTACTGTTAAACTTGTCAACAAAACGTGCATCTGTGTTATAAGATATCTTGATAATGACAGTCGAATTTCAGTACGCACTTATGAGTTCATTTGTCGACACTAACAGAACAAATTTTGCTGAATGCGTTACGTTTCTTAACAGTTGCTTTGTATTTCAACATACTTTGAGGAGACGAACCAAAACATAAACTTGTTTCATGTGACAAAAAATCAATGAAAATATTACCAAAACTTACAGCTATTAACCTTACGTCTATCATCGACTCCACTGTTGAACTATTTAAATCAGAGGTCGCTTGGTGTATGTAGCCGAAAACAGGGTACCGTCAGAAATAAATCTTACACCGTACCTGTCTGTACACTTATAAACTATTTGATCGAAACACATGGCCGTTTGTAAACATCGCAATTAAATCTGAGTAATTAGCTATGCATGTAACTGTAAAGTAACCACTAGCATCGTAGATTACATTGGTTTGTTTGTTTGTTTTTTGTCTCTTATTTGGCAACATAGCACATATTGTTGGATACTAGACTTAGTCATAATGCTGAAGTCAGTGCGTGGAATCCCTTCAAAAATCCGCAGGAAGAGGACTAAATCAGAGCGGCGAAACCGAACGGTAAGCTGAATCCGAATATTTTATTTTTCAAGACTGAACTTTCTGACGAGGGATATGGATTAAAACTATGCAGTGACACTTGATAATTTTTTTTTCACTGATAGCAATTTCGGAAATTTGAATATAAATCCTTATGTTATGAGGGAACGGAAGTCGCTTGAATCATAGACCCTCGAGGGTCTATGCTTGAATAGAGATTTTGCATACTAGTTGTTACTATAAAATGCAGACAAAACCTCCACTGTCAATGGTCTGTTGTCCTTCGTTCGGCATAGTTATGTCGTATTGCATCGTAGAACATCAACAATTGGTGAAAGAGGAAAGGGTGTGGTAGACTGGTTTGGTGAGACAGAAAGTTTAAATACATTTATTCCGTTTAATAAAAATTCCGATGCCAAACTAGCTAAGTCTTCTTCGAATCGTCAACATTTCAAACATATTAGATGAAGTTTGAGATGGTCGACATAAGTACATACGTATGTACGTATATATGTATGTATGTATGTATGTATGTATGTATGTATGTATGTATGTATGTATGTATGTATGTATGTATGTATGCATGTATGTATGTATGTATGTATGTATGTATGTATGTATGTATGTATGTATATACATACATACATAGGCCTACATACGTACGTACGTACATACATGTACGTACATACATACATACATACATATATGTACATACATACATACATACTTACAGAGATGTCCATTTGTTTCGGTACATGGAAACTGAAAAAAGAGCATTTGTAGTAAAAACGCATGATTGAAAAGCTTTGTCACTAAGCGGGCCAACTGGAGCCAAGTAGAAGTACGAGCGTACATCTTTGAAGCTGGTGAAGCAGTCGTCAAGATGATCAGTTACCGGGCTCAGTCTTACATTGAGAGGTGTAGCGAGTTTCATTCACGCCATAGAGTAAAGTGTTCATATACTTTGTGCAAGTTCATTTTGAAGATGTTTAGCAGAATCTGAACAGGATTATGCTCATAATGTTTTCCGCCATTCATTTTGTTCGCAGAAGGAATCTGTGGTTATTGAGGAGGTGGAAGCAAAACCACACAGGGAAAAACTTGATCTCCTCTATTCCATCCAGGAAGATCCACCATGGTACACTTGTCTGATATTGGGATTCCAGGTAATTGGATCCGTTTAGCAGCACAATCTCTACACGCTTGTTAGAAATTTTATTTTAGGTTAGAGTTCGATCCGTCAGAGTTCGTTGTGCAGAAAGCTGACACCGAAACATAGTAAAGCTTCAGTGATTATGAGATTGACTGACCGCGTAAAATAGTTTATAAGTGTACAGACAGGTACGGTGTAAGATTTATTTCTGAAGGTACCCTGTTTTCGGCTACATACACCAAGCGACCTCTGATTTAAATAGTTCAACAGTGGAGTCGATGATAGACGTAAGGTCAATAGCTGGAAGTTTTGGTAATATTTTCATTGATTTTTTGTCACATGAAACAAGTTTATGTTTTGGTTCGTCTCCTCAAAGTATGTTGAAATACAAAGCATCTGTTAAGAAACGTAACGCATTTTGCAAAATCTGCTCTGTTAGTTTCGACAAATGAACTCATAAGTGCGTACAGAAATTCGACTGTCATTATCAAGATATCTTATAACACAGACGCACGTTTTGTTGACAAGTTTAACAGTACTGGTGACAAGGTATTTCCAAAATATTCTTTGAGCGGACGAAAATAGTCTGATTACCTCATAATAATTACATATTAAAACATGTCACATCGGTTTATACTTTAGCTTTGATTAAATATTAACACAAACAGAGTAATTTTTCTTGTTTTTTTTTCCTGAAGCATTACTTGACGATGTTCGGTGCTACCATGGCTTACCCACTGATCCTGGCAATACCACTCTGCATAGAGGACAACGCCCTGGTGAAAAGTGATTTGATTTCCACTATCTTCTTCATGGCAGGCTTGTCAACGCTTCTTCAAACCACCTTCGGTTGCAGGTAACTATGGTAACCGTAATAAATAGAATTGTTTATTCTCTAGGCTGTACCGTTTATTTGTTTGGCATATCAACAGCACACTCTCGTCATGGGTTATTAAAGCTTTTTGAAACCCCAACAATGAAATATAAGACTTTACTCGTTTCTTCATTTGAAGTTCTTAGCATAGCTATGGTAAATAAGTGATTGACAGCCACTGTACACCAATGAGATAGTTTTCAGACTTTTCTTAGTGTCCGGACAAAAAATGACACGACAGTTGATATCATCTTTTCTCTTGAAATACCACTTTTTAGAATGTCATGTGACCCCATGTGAAGCAAGGTGATACTACTGCCTCCGTTGTTCTGTGGTTTTCTTTCGGTTGAGAGTTAAAAGTTTCATTGAGGAAAGTTTCAGCAAAAGTCTTTCACACTACCGCATACTATACATTTACGGTAATCGTCAACTATTGTGTAAATGTTCAAAACCGTCACACTTCGTGTAGCACATGAAACGCGCTTAGCAACAGTATAGGCTATAACATTGAAATAGTTGGTGTACACCGTTCACAGAGCCGCACCACATATGCGACTCATGTAAATCACTGTAACAAAAATAGAAGCGGCCTATAAAAATATGATGGCGAAAGACTATTTGCATATTTACATAAAACAAACATTAGGTATACCTGCAAAAATACCTTAGTTTGCACTTTAGAATGAATACATTAGACAAAAAGATCAGCGCACGCGTCATTTCAGGACCTGCGCGTTATGTCTTTTTCCTCGTAAAAATTCTGGGTGGGTCAGAATTTCATGTGGTGGCTGGCTCATTCAATTTTATGATGCACGTCCCAAAATGCTAAAAAGAAAAAGGAAATATTTTGCAGCCAGCGATAAAAGACAATAACTGTAATTGCATCAATATGCCAAACCAGCATTGTTACGGATGAAAAGAAAAGCAAAAAATTAAAATAAAATAAAATAAAAAATCGTGTCATAGAATCACTTTTGTTGAATGTCAAGGACCAGAAACAAATCTTTTGAGATTTTTTTTTCTGACCTCGCGCCCTCTAAAGGTAAGATCAGGAATTAAATTTAACGAAATAGCGTAAACTTGATGGTATACTTGCTCAATAGCACAGCGGATATCGAAACAGGAATAACTACCCTTATTTATAACTTGACCTCAATGAGATCGGTCAGTCGAGTAAAGAGCATGCGATGTATTTTTGAATCTGTTGACACATAACACGATTGGAACTAATTTGAGATAATTGGATCTTCATATTTTTCAAATTTCTCAAAAATGGTAGGTACCCTATTGCTGAATGTACAGCTGAATAGCTGATAGCGATATTACAAATTAATCATAAAAACAAGTTTGTAACGTAAAAAGAAAAGCATATGAGCTTACATTTGCAGTATAAATCGACAGTACTTCACCATCCAATTATCCCAAATTAGTTCCAATCGCGTTACATTAAAGTATTGCGCCCTCATTTAGTCCAAGACATTACTAATTCCAAAATTAGCAATATGTTAAGGTAGTACGCACCTCGAGAGTGAAAGACTTAAACGTTTGCTCAAACATTCCTCAATGAAAATTTCAACCATTCTCTTACCAAATCCAGAATAAGAATCAGGCGTTACCGTGCAACGTTTGAAATTCATAGAGAAGCAATGAAAGTTCTACTGATAATCAATATTCAAAATGGCCTCAATCCCTGCGTTAACTATATTGGGGAAAATCAAATTTTCAGTTTTCGAAAATCTAAGACAGTGAAAATATTTTTTACTCCAAGAGCTTCAAAATGAGCCCCCACATGTGGTAAATCAGAAAATAATTGTAAAATTTGAGTCCGAATCTGTCCCCGAGACGCGTTCAACAAGGTCAAAGTATTTTCCACTCCAGAATTTGACTAGGTTATCTGGTTCATTTGTTTCTCGTCAATAGAAATAAGTGCAGTTACCTTTCAATATATAAGAAACGAGTACATGAGCTCGAATTAATGATAAGATTTGCTGATTTTTTCCTCATCGGATCAAACATTTTCGTTATGGCTGGTCTTTACATCGTACGTTCTGTACTTTGTCCGTAAATTGTTTGCGAATGTGATTTATTCTGACAAATAACTGCAAGGCGCTGACGAGGAGTTTTGGATTTGGGAAATTTGTGTTGGCTTCTTTTCTTCAGGAAAGGCAATATAAGCTGTAGAAAAATTGAGTTAGATATTAGCTCGTTCTATATTGTAAGTTCTTTTGGTACTATTTGTAGGTCGTTGCCAAACGTCTTCCGTCTAAAGATAAGTCTCAAGAGATGATGATCATGTAAATCACAGAGCATATTGCGACGCGGTCAAAGAGTCAAAATCGCTCCTTCTGACGTTGTTTCTATCAGTTTTCCAATGTATGAGAGGTTAGCCAGGATCTCGAATGATTCCCAAAGCGTGCTTGACAAAACGTCCCCTCTGCTCCGTTCACAGACAGGACAGATAAGGGAAATACTGGAGTGAGTTTTCGTACCCCAAAGTCTCCAAAGAAAGTTTATTGATGTACAATGCTCACATTTGCCTCCAGTTTTAGTCCTTGGCGTT
This sequence comes from Ptychodera flava, assembly GCF_041260155.1. Classification (NCBI taxonomy): domain Eukaryota; kingdom Metazoa; phylum Hemichordata; class Enteropneusta; family Ptychoderidae; genus Ptychodera; species Ptychodera flava. The sequence goes on from NC_091936.1 coordinate 45,363,009, forward strand.
CCTGTAAGATAAAGTTAACTTTTACTCCGATTGACATTTTCCATCGCCAGCTTTAAACTTGGTGTGTTGTTGTCACACACACAGTACAAAAAAAATGACAGGGAACCTTGATTCACAACGTTCTTGAGCATCCCTTATTGAAGCGTTAAGCCTAAACGGTACCGAGTACCTCAGGTCTACCAGATAATTAAAGGACACAACATGCACACGGTCGCAACAAATATTGTAAGGTTTATTAGAAACTGCAACACAGTGTATAATGATGGCACATATCCATGTATGGCAAATGCCCAGACAACATTTCCTGACACTTTTGGGTTTATTATCAGAAAATAACTAATCATCCTTTCTTGATTTTCATGCTTTTTTTCTCTTTGTTTATGGGTTGTTCTAGAGAGTGTTTGAATATGTAAAAATATGGTTGTGACTGAGAGTTTTTGAGCTTTTGGTCGGCACTTAAGCACCTTCTCTTGACAATGCAGGTTGCCAATTGTACAGGGAGGAACATATGCATTCTTGGTGCCGGCTATCGCGATTCTCAATTTGGAGAAGTACAAATGTCCAGAGATGAAGGTCCCTGTCAATAATACGGATTTGTCGACATCGCCACCGGAGACGGAGATTACAATGACAGCGTCGTCCTTCATGGCAACCGACACGTCAGACGTGACAAATTTAATGGTTTCCATGGCAGTGAACTCTAACCTCACGCAACCAGAGCTGATTCCTATCACCCTGGCATTAAAGGGAGAGGAGGTGATGAACTGGAAGGTTCGAATGAGAGAGGTGCGTTATAATATTATTTTGTAACGTGCATTACAGCGGTTTAAAGGTAGAATGAGCCTCGGTGATAGATATCCGGACTCTAAAAGTTTTACAATGCTTTTCTTAGTCTGTCACATAATGCGGGCTCAATTTGACGATCATAGGCTATATATGTTCACCAGCCTATTTTCGCGAAAATAGAAATTTAATTTTTCCTCATAGAGTTAACACATTGATGGCGGCCATTTTGAGTCTCAAGTGTTGGTAAATTTTGGGTAGGCCTAATTTGTTTCTTCTAGTACCAAATTTTGCACGTTGACCCTTGACTTTTCATTCTTGATTTTGAAAGAGAATGATTTAAAGTTTCCTTGAGGAAAGTTTGAGCAAAAGTTTCAATCTTTCAATTTTGATGCGCGTACTACCTTAAGTTAGCAACTTATAGCTCCATTATCTGTACCACACACAAGAAGAGGATAATTAGAACAAGGCAGTAAGATACGTTGCTCGAAGCAGGGCTCAAGGCTGAAAATACTGAAGGGCATAGTCCTGCACTCCAGCGACGAGTCTTCCAGACTGAATTACGATCTGATATAATACCACAAACCAAAGAGGAAAGATAACATGAATCGACCTTCAGCCATGATGTCTGCCTTTTTCAAAAACGCCGTTCATGTTTCTTTTTTCTTAACATGCGTTACATGATTTTACATTATTCTCACATTATCCTTTAGTTTTTGCACAATAAATGTATGGGATGACCGGCAGCCTTGTTATTTCTAATTTCCACTCATATTTTTGTATGGTACGGCAATTCCTTATGTTGATTTAGTTATAGGATTTAGTCACTCTTTGTTGTCAATGAATTCAGTGATTTTCATCGTTGGAAATAATTTAAATGTGAATTCATTTACAATAGCGGTTTGATACACAAACCACAGGGGCTCACAAGTGGCTATATAAGTCAATATTACAGCGTTTTTCTTTCTTTTTCAATGTTACAAATAAACTAGCTGAGCCTGAAGAGCACAACACTTGTGTAGCTGTCTTTTGTGTAGCTTGTATTGGCATGTATAGTGCGCCCTCAATAGGGAGTGTGATCATATGTAAATACGACCTTTGGTTCCGTGACCTCTAGCCATGCCTACTTCCCTCTCCATATGGCCATGCGTACAGACGTCGCTGTGTTTACTGACGTCGCTGTGTTTACTCATGGAGGTAGTTTACTGTACTAATTTCCCAAATTAGTACAGTAAGCATAGCGAGGACAGGAAGTAGGCATGGCTAGAGGTCACGGAAATAAAGGTTGCATTTACATATGATCACACTCCCTATTGAGGGCGCACTATACATGCCAATACAAGCTACACAAAAGACAGCTACACAAGTGTTGTGCTCTTCAGGCTCAGCTAGTTTATTTGTAACATTGAAAAAGAAAGAAAAACGCTGTAATATTGACTTATATAGCCACTTGTGAGCCCCTGTGGTATTACCCAGGAACAATACTTACCCAGTTTTTTTATGCAAACAATATCAGATTCAGGGCGCCATCATAGTGTCGTCGCTGTTCCAAGTGGTAATTGGTTTCACTGGCATCATCGGATTCATGTTGCGGTACATTGGACCTCTTTCCATCGCACCAACCATTGCCTTAGTGGGGTTGTCTCTCTTCTCTACTGCAGGTCGACTCGCCGGCGAACACTGGTGGATAAGCTGTTTGTAAGAACATATTTCCCAGCTCCCACTCTCTCATTACACCTTCAAATCATGCTTGACCCTGTTATCATGAGACTTGTAATTCCGGCCAGAAAGATAGGAAGGATACATTCCACCTTACTTTTCATCACAAGCTGCATCATAGGAACATTAGCAAAAGACGTAAAAAAGCATGAAAAAAAAACCAAAGCAAAATACAAACACAAACAAAAATAAGGGGAAAAATAAAGAATTTCGATATTGTTATGCAAGAGTAAACGTGTACTTTTGCTGGTGGTCATTTGTTTATATAGGTAAATAAATTAGTTTTTAGACAATCCTCTGAAATACAACTCTGTGGGCCATGTTTGCCCTGCAGAGTGGACGCAAACTACGTTGTTAGTAAGATGTGGTGTGGTGTCATTCGTGTCATTCATCTAACCAATGTATATATATATATATATATATATATATATATATATATATATATATATATATATATATATATATATATATATATATATATAATATATATATATATATATAATAAAACAAAATTTCTTCAAGTACAAAGTAATGAAATCTCTTATATGTATATCTATTTATATATATATATATATATATATATATATAATAATAATAAAACAAAATTTCTTCATGTACAAAGTAATGAAATCTCTTATGTGTGTATATATATATATATATATATATATATATATATATATATATATATATATATATATATATATATATATATATATATATATATATATATATATATATATGGGCGACTTCATGATCTGATGGAGACAACCTGAATCGAAGGAACCATTTAAACAGTTTTTCAGACATTCCTGTCCAGAGATCTTTACAACGCCCTTTACACGAAAAAATTACCAAATAAAGTATGCTGCCATTGTTATTTCCAACTGTTCTTGTTTTTAATGTATATACAACTGACATTTCATTTTAGTCAATTTACTTTTTTAGAAGATTCTCTCTCTTTTGCTTTTTCTGCCCTCTTCTTGTGCCAAAGGACGTTCGGTTTGCTGATACTATTTTCACAGTATCTGAAGGACGTCAAAACACCTGTGCCAGCGTACACCAGAAAAAAGGGCTGCCACGTATCGTGGTGGCCTTCTTTCAAGCTATTTCCGGTAAATATCATCAATTCTGCCTCACCTTATATCCACATCAAGACGTTTACTATCTGACAAGCAGCTGATACTGGTTTTGCTGGATAAAACTCTGAATTAGATCGCGGAAATTTCACGTCTTGTCCAGTAAAGAAATTTTGTTGATTTGTGTGTCCTTGAATGTTGATATTTTTCACTATACCAATCTATTCTACCGCGTCACCACCATACCATAGAATTTACAAAGTGGAACCGCCTCAACAATTTACAATATTTGCCAGGTCAATTTCTTTTTGTGTCCATCAGGTTTTACTGGCCATAGTAATTGCATGGGTACTTTGTGTCATACTCACCGCTACCGATGTCTTCCCGAACAATAAATCCAACTGGCAGTATGGGGCCCGAACCGACCGTTACAGGGAAGTAGGCCAAACCCGGAATTCGAATCGACCACGGTACAAACAAAGCCATGTGCGCAAACGCGCACAGACGTACGTGTATTTCCATACGCGTTCAGTACACATGTGGGTTTGTTTGTACCGGCATCACGTGATTATTTGGGCGTTCTGAGTATGTAGAACGGCGTACGCATCGCGTCCTTTTTATTCCGGAGTAGAACCATTGGTTTGTGTTTCCATATCCAGGTTGGTACCTTGCTTATACTTTTATGAAACAAAACATTTACTATTTCAGTGACGGGTTTTTTATTATACCGAAAGTCAGAAAGTCCTAGGCATGGAACTTGTCATGCAGCTGGCAGCCATGGAGCTTAAGGACTTTGTTAATTCTTTGCTTTTTTATCCGATAATTAAATGTTTTAGAAAGAATAGTGTCTGTAAGTTTGTTACAATAAACCATCCATACTGATGTTTCGTCCACGTTTTGAGAGGATTACAGACTAAAAGGCATATAGCTCTTATCTTTTTTGAGACAGAACCACACTATGTTTTCTTCACGATGAAAAAATGATTACGGTTTGAAGATTTAAAGAGGACAGTCAATTTATATAAATAACCTATTTTAAAGATGAATAATTTGATGATCACAGCGCCAACCAGTTTTGCTTTTCCCGGGAGTTCATCCGCATAACAATGTCAGTCTCTGAAGTTCTGATTACGGTTTTTGTATCTTCTTCTTCATTCAATGCCAGGATGTGCTCAATCTTTTCAAAACAACTGGTATCAGCACATTGTTACTTCTCAATGCTATAGATGCTACTGTGTCCTGGTTTATGCGCTTTATGCGTTGTTGTCTATTGTCTGTTTCCTGTGATGTAAATATGTCCACTGTTCAAGTCCAGAAAATGATGCAATTAACAGTGGCCATAGTTGGTTAATCTTTGTTGCTAAACCTCGTAAAAAAAATTGGCAAATTCAAAATGTATCTCTCTATAGTAGGTGTATATTAAATATGAATACTTATTGATGACAACCGTTTACATGTATATAGATACCACATAACTTTTTGTTTCCCGTTGTTACATGAAATGTTTTTTTTTTACTTTAATACGACCACGAGCACATCCCATATAGATACTTATGCATGGATTTTACACCTGTATAAAATATGATTGCATTTTTTTCTCGCTGAGAATAAAGTCTGCATTGCATGTATGCCTGAAAGAAATATTAAGAGATGTTTACTGCTGGTCGAAAATTCAAAGCTGGCACCACCATTTATATCTTGGACTACCCATTTTCAGGTCAATGGGGTACCCCGACTGTTAGTGCAGCAGGTGTGTTCGGTATGATATAAAAACAGTCGACTAATAGCCCCAAACATTTGAAGTTTGAACTCGATAAACTGTCAACAAAGTGATGCTATCGATGAACTGTTGGCCAAAAGACATACATTGAAAGAAGATGCTCAAATGACTTTGAGGTTACCTCTGGGCTTTTGGAGAGACTGCCAACCGTGCCGGGAGAACTATGAGTCAATAAAGGACAAAGGAGATTCAGGGTATATAGGCGTACTACTTGCAATACTATTGGTTTTACTACGATTAGGTTATATGCATCTTTTTCTTTAAACAACCAGTAAATTTGAGGATTTTTCTAATATGATAAAAAGCATACATATCATTTCCTCTGCTGAGCGTATATCATTTCTCAGCAAACTATCACCCTCTATGGTCATAATCTCTCTTGGACTGCAGCTGGGTATTGCACCGGAAGACAGAATCACTAGCTAAGAAATCTTTAATACAGGCATATTCTAGGCAACAGAGTGATATTTACATTAGGCATTAAACGTGTAGCCTATTATTTTACCCACAGCGCTCGTTACTAGATGATTACAATCACTTTTGCTCGATACACGACGTTATATTCTCGGTCTTTACCAATTGTACATGCAGATAACAATGTGATTTGCATGTCTAAAGGCGACTTTCATTATAAACAGGGTCACGACTTGAAAAAAGAGAGCGTGAGGTCTTTGTATTTACGTTGGTTCATCCAAATAAGCCGCGTAAATAGAGGACAAGTCGACGCGTTCGATGGCACACTATCCTGTGATATTTGACGTACAAGGTACGTAATACTATAGGGTCAGTCAATAGTGAAGGGAATACGATCAAAGAGACGCCATATCCTGGATTCGATCATTTTTAACGGAGTTGTGCGTCCTGCAGACGGAGAAACTGTAAATGCGTGAAGTGGACACAATAGTATCAGCCCTTGGTACACAACGAGTAAGTCCTCAACTATACCCAAGCCAAGACCTATGATATCCCTGTTCGAAAACACGTCCTTCCGGCATGAAACAATATTCATGTTCCTTTGGTAGCATTTAATCTTTTTCATCCAGCGGGGTTGATAAAGTCAAATCTAAACTTTTACTTTTTAATCATTAGGTTTTTGATTATGATACGATGCGACCTGACTGACAATGATCTTTGGGCCACGAACATCACGTGATGTATCTAGTAGGCCTACTATGCCATCATCTTCTGGGGTTTATAAGGAAGAGAGTGCATCAAGATATACCAATGAACATTGACATCACAATTTGTTACTGAAGTTCACCGATAGGTGGTTGCTCGAGATACAGACTTTGAACTAGAATTCAGAAAACTCTTTCGCGCCCTTTATTCCTCGGTCCTATAGCCCTCTCAATATTTCGCGCCAAATTCGTCAGGCAGCTTATTTGTTGTGCTCTCGTTTTGCTGTTGACCCCCGCCTTCAGGTGCGCAGACGCGGGTGTAGTACGTGTGATCATGTCCTACAGTTTTCCACACACGCTTGGGTTTGCACGTCGTTGTGTGTAACCGAAGTAGTGTTTGAGTATAAGGAGTTTCCGAAGGTTATCGTTATCATGCACCCATGATGACTTAAAGAGAACTGCATGTACTTTAAGAAAGACTGAGAAAACAGAATATAATCGAAAATAGCACGTCAGTGGCTAATGAAGGGGAAAATGTTAGAAGCTAGCTCAGAAAAAATTATTGGAATCCAACCATTTACAGTAAATATCTGATCAGTACATATTTATCAATTGCTACGGCATGTATTTTTAAACCCTGTAAACAGTTTTTAATATGTAGGCATAGGTGTCAATACTGAAGGAACCGACAAATTACAAATTTTCTTCGTCTGCTCAAAGAATATTTTGGAAATACCTTGTCACCAGTACTGTTAAACTTGTCAACAAAACGTGCGTCTGTGTTATAAGATATCTTAATAATGACAGTCGAATTTCAGTACGCACTTATGAGTTCATTTGTCGACACTAACAGAGCAAATTTTGCAAAACGCGTTACTGTTTCTTAACAGTTGCTTTGTATTTCAACATACTTTGAGGAGACGAACCAAAACATAAACTTGTTTCATGTGACAAAAAATCAATGAAAATATTACCAAAACTTACAGCTATTAACCTTACGTCTATCATCGACTCCACTGTTGAACTATTTAAATTCATTCATTTTATTCATTTATTCATTTATAAAGCGACTAAATCCACACAAATAGTGTGATCAGAGACGCTGGGTAAAATACAATCAATTTTAAAAAGGTTACAAGAATTAAAAACAAAACAAAAACAAAAAAATACAATGAATGAGTTCAGTTAAAAGCAGAATTAAAAAGAAATGTTTTAAGACTTGATTTAAAACTTGTCAGGCTTGGGGAGCGACGAACCTCAATTGGAAGATTGTTCCATAAAAAGGGGGCGGCAATACTGAACGCACGATCCCCATATTTCTTTGTGCGCGACCTGCTTTGACACAGTTTAAATTGGTCAGCGGACCTTAGATTACGGGTTGGGACGTACAAATTAACCATGCTAGAAAGATAAGTTGGACCGAGTGAATGGATACATTTAAAGGTGAATATAAGAATCTTAAAAACAATACGTTGAGACACAGGCAGCCAATGCAACTGAAACAAAATCGGGTGATATGCTCAGTGACTCTTGAGCGAGTTACAATTCTGGCAGCTACATTCTGGATACGTTGAAGGCGATCAATTGAATATTTCGGAAGACCATAAAGAAGCGAATTACATGAATCAATGCGTGATGTCACAAAAGCATGAATCAACTGTTCCGTGTCTGATCTAGAAAGATATTTGCGAATATTTGCAATGCGTCGTAAGTGAAAAATAGCTGAGCGGCAGATATTGTTGACATGAGGGTACATTGTAAGACCAGAATCCAGGATAACTCCAAGACTTTTTGCCTGACTTTGAGCAGGAATCAGGGTGTCACCGACCCGTATCCCCTGTATTCTATCATCCGAAGCATTACTGGAAGATGCAGAGAAAGTTACAAATTCAGTTTTAAAATCAGAGGTCGCTTGGTGTATGTAGCCGAAAACAGGGTACCGTCAGAAATAAATCTTACACCGTACCTGTCTGTACACTTATGAACTATTTGATCGAAACGTAACACATGGCCGTCTGTAAATATCGCAATTAAGTCTGAGTAATTAGCTATGCATGTAACTGTAAAGTAACCACTAGCATCGTAAATTGCATTGGTTTGTTTGTTTGTTTTTTGTCTCTTATTTGGCAACATAGCACATATTGTTGGATACTAGACTTAGTCATAATGTTGAAGTCAGTGCGTGGAATCCCTTCAAAAATCCGCAGGAAGAGGACTAAATCAGAGCGGCGAAACCGAACGGTAAGCTGAATCCGAATATTTTATTTTTCAAAACTGAAGTTTCTGACGAGGGGTATGGATTAAAACTATGCAGTAACACTTGATAATTTTTTTTCACTGATAGCAATTTCGGAAATTTGAATATAAATCCCTCATGTTATGAGGAAACGGAAGTCGGTTGAATAGAGATTTTGAAAACCTCCACTGTCAATGGTCTGTTGTCCTTCGTTCGGCATAGTTATGTCGTATTACGTGAGAACATCAACAATTGGTGAAAGGGGAAAGGGTGTGGTGGACTGGTTTGGTGAGACAGAAAGTTTAAATACATTTATTCCGTTTAATAAAAATTCCAATGGCAATCTAGCTAAGTCTTCTTCGAATCGTCAACATTTCAAACATATTAGATGAAGTTTGAGATGGTCTACATAAGTACATACGTACTTATGTACTTCCGTATGTATGTATGTATGTATGTATGTATGTTGTATGTATGTATGTATGTATGTATGTATGTATGTATGTATGTATGTATGTATGTACGTACGTACGTACGTACGTACGTACGTATACATACATACATACATACATACATACATACATACATACATACACACACACATACATACATACATACATACATACATACATATACATACATACATACATACATAAATACAAAAATGTACATACATACATACAGAGATGTCCATTTGTTTCGGTACATGGAAACTGAAAAAAGAGCATTTGTAGTAAAAACGCATGATTGAAAAGCTTTGTCACTAAGCGGGCCAACTGGAACCAAGTAGAAGGTACGAGCGTACGTCTTTGAAGCTGGTGAAGCAGTCGTCAAGATGATCAGTTACCGGGCTCAGTCTTACATTGAGAGGTGTGGCGAGTTTCATTCACGCCATAGAGTAGAGTGTTCATATACTTTGTGCCAGTTCATTTTGAAGATGTTTAGCAGAATCTGAACAGGATTATGCTCATAATGTTTTCCACCATTCATTTTGTTCGCAGAAGGAATATGTGGTTATTGAAGAGGTGGAAGCCAAACCACACAGGGAAAAACTTGATCTCCTCTATTCCATCCAGGAAGATCCACCATGGTACACTTGTCTGATATTGGGATTCCAGGTAATTGGATCAGTTTAGCAGCACAATCTCTTCACGCTTGTTAGAAATTTTATTTTAGGTTAGAGTTCGATTCGTCAGAGTTCGATGTGCAGAAAGCTGACACCGTAACATAGTAAAGCTTCAGTGATTATGAGATTAACTGACCGCGTAAAATAGTTTATAAATGTACAGACAGGTACGGTGCAAGATTTATTTCTGACGGTACCCTGTTTTCGGCTACATACACCAAGCGACCTCTGATTTAAATAGTTCAACAGTGGAGTCGATGATAGACGTAAGGTCAATAGGTGTAAGTTTTGGTAATATTTTCATTGATTTTTTGTCACATAAAACAAGTTTATGTTTTGGTTCGTCTCCTCAAAGTATGTTGAAATACAAAGCATCTGTTAAGAAACGTAACGCATTTTGCAAAATCTGCTCTGTTTGTGTCGACAAATGAACTCATAAGTGCGTACTGAAATTCGACTGTCATTATCAAGATGTCTTATAACACAGACGCACGTTTTGTTGACAAGTTTAACAGTACTGGTGACAAGGTATTTCCAAAATATTCTTTGAGCGGACGAAAATAGTCTGAAACCTCATAATAATTACATATTAAAACATGTCACATCGGTTTATACTTTAGCTTTGATTAAATATTAAGACAAACAGAGTAATTTTTCTTGTTTTTTTTTTTCTGAAGCATTATTTGACGATGTTCGGTGCTACCATGGCTTACCCACTGATCCTGGCAATACCACTCTGCATAGAGGACAACGCCCTGGTGAAAAGTGATTTGATTTCCACTATCTTTTTCATGGCAGGCTTGTCAACGCTTCTTCAAACCACCTTCGGTTGCAGGTAACTATGAGGGTGGTAACCGTAATAAGTAGAATTGTTTATTCTCTAGGCTTTTTTACCGTTTATTTGTTTGGCATATCAACAGCACACTGTCGTCATGGGTTATTAAAGCTTTTTGAAACCCCAACAATGAAATATAAGACTTTACTCGTTCCTTCATTTGAAGTTCTTAGTATAGCTATGGTAAATAAGTGATTGACAGCCACTGTACACCAATGAGATAGTTTTCAGACTTTTCTTAGTATCCGGACAAAAAATGACACGACAGTTGATATTCACCTTTTCTCTTGAAATACCACTTTTAGAATGTCATGTGACCCCATGTGAAGCAAGGTGATACTACTTCCTCAGTTGTTCTGTGGTTTTCTTTCGGTTGAGAGTGTGTAGGGCTCTACAAGTGCTGATCACAAATTTGTGGCCAGTTATCACATTTATATTTACAGTTGAATTGTGACCTCAACTGAAATTTTTCTTTTACAATATTTTGCATGATTTTGTTCATTTTTGACAGTTTTTTTCAGAAATTCTATCACTTATTTTAATAACAAAAATATGAGTCATCAATCTGAGCATTAGTTTCGGACAGCCGATATTTTGTGTGATTGGCATAGGCATACTTCGTGGAGGTCATATGTGAGCTGAAGCGACAGTTTACGGTTCGCGTTTCACATAACGGAATTTTGACAATTTACCATAGGATATAGAATGAGGGGTACATGGTACAAATTGTACCATGTACCCCTCATTCTATATCCTGGGCTTGACAATTTTTTTTCCAGTTCACTTGTCCGTCGGACAAGTGGATTTTCAATTTCACTTGTCCTTTCAAAAATTTTACTTGTCCTCCATTTGTAATAATCAAGACCAAAATACTTGCGACAAATTCAGTAGCGGCTTTCAGGGCTTTCTTATTTTGGTAATTTTCGCCGATGTTGACGCCGATTTTTCTCAAAAGTTTACATTGAAGTAGGCCTGCGTACGGTCTGTGTGTTCCCGGCGTTATACGGCCTCCACCACAAGAGGCCGTAGGCCCTATAAGGCTAACATTGAATTTGAAGGTACATATCGTACATCGGCTTCCCGTGTTTGGCAAGCATAAATGCCGTCGTAAAAAGATTGGTCAGTTTCTGTCGCTGGTCGTCGTCATTCGGTTCACGCATTGCGAGTGCATGCGATCGGATTGTTGGCAAGTGAAACCGTATCGGGCTCAGCAGCGGGACCCACAAAATTTCCACAATCATTGTCCCCGTCACGATCTCATCTGCGATGCGCCAAACAGACCAAATGCGGTTGACTAAACTCGTGAGACCTTATCGATTCAACGCGAAACATGTATCTGTCAAGAAAAGCATTTCGCTTGGTTTGGCCATGGAGGTAGTCTCTTCCTACGAGTCCATGGTTTGGCAATGGTGGGGTATTTGAGACACGACGTACAGAACATTTTGGAAACGTCATATTTCAACCAAGGCCACTATGCTTTCCAAATTCCATTTCGGTAGATAACATCTACGGCGTTTTTCCTCATCATAACGCTTATGTAAAGATCTTTTGTCAGAAACATCGTTCTAATCATCACATCGCTGGCCCTCGTGGCGCCGTCGTAAATCATCACAATGTCGTTTGTCAGAGTTACACAATGCCCATCGTCGTAAAATACGTGCCTCTTTACGGCAACAACTTCGCTTGATTTTTGCGTAGGTCTGCGGAGCGGAAATTACGCTCTAGCTCGCGAAAATGCACAATGCCTTGTTTGCATTAGTGGAAATATTACCGTAAAATACTCATATTTACAGCGATCACTCCACAAACTATCTGCCAACAATGTTCGTCTACCTCGCGAGGCCGCATAAATGATTGTGAAGTACTGCACGGTCGATCGCCGATAAGCACTATGGCATTGGGTTTTGCAATTTTTTACCTAATTTGTTGGGGCGGAGCAGTCAGCATACAACAAAGAAATGCTGTTTACGCCAAATTTTAAGCGACTTTTTAATTGGACGATGAAACAATATGTCGATCATCGAAAAATTGCAACATTGTGTGAATCGGCAAGTGAATCGCAGAAGAACGTCACAATTGTATCTAAAAAGTCAGTGATTGACATTTATTTTGTGTGAACTACAACGCAAATCGGGCGACACGTGCACAAACCGCAACTTAGGTTCGCGTTGATTGCGCCATGAGTTGTATAAACAACTTGTCCGGCGGGCGACCAGGTTTTATTTTTGACTTGCCCGAACGTAAATTTCACTTGTCCCGGGCGTCGGGCGATAGGAATTGTCAAGCCCCGGGCGGGTACAACCGTCTAAACACAGACAATAACATTTCCGCAAGTATTATAACTGGTCTCCGTAAATTTTGCCGTCTATTTAAGTAGAATGTGCCTCGGGGACAGATATTTGTGCTCTCAAATTTTATCAGTGTACTTTTGGGTCTACCGCTTGTGGGGGCTCATTATAACTTTGATGGAGAAAGTAACGTTTGTGAATCTAAAATCTTATTTTTCCCAACAGGGTTAACACAAGGATGGCGGCCATTTTGAATTTCAAATATCGAAAAATTTTATGTAATTTGTTTCTCTGGTATCGAATTTTTAGCGTATTCTTAATTTGTTGAGAGAATAGTTAAAAGTTCATTGAGGAAAGATTCAGCAAAGTCTTTCACACTACTGCATAATATACATTTACGGTAATCGTCAACTATTGTGTGAATGTTAAAAAAACCGTCACACTTCGTGTAGCACATGTAACGCGCTTAGCAACAGTATAGGCTATAACATTGAAATAGATAGTGTACACCGTCCACAGAGCCGCACCACATATGCGACTCATGTAAATCACTGCAACAAAAATAGAAGCGGCCTATATAAACATATGATGGCGAAAGACTATTTGCATATTTATACAAAATATACATTAGGTATACCTGCAAAAATACTTTAGTTTGCACTTTAGAATGGATACATTAGACAACAAGAAGGAATAGATTGTTTCTGGTCGGTGCACGCCTCATTTCAGGACCTGCGCGTTATGTCTTTTTCCCCGTAAAAATTCTGGGTGAGTCAGAATTTCATGTGGTGGCTGGCCTCATTCAATTTTATGATGCACGTCCCAAAATGCTAAAAAGAAAAAGGAAATATTTTGCAGCCAGCGATAAAAGACAATAACTTTAATTGCATCAATATGCCAAACCAGCATTGTTACGGATGAAAAGAAAAGCAAAAAATTAAAATAAAATAAAATAAAAAATAGTGTCATCGCATCACTTTTGTTGAATGTCAAGGACCTGAAACAAATCTTTTGAGATTTTTTTTCTGACCTCGCGCCCTCTAAAGGTAAGATCAGGAATTAAATTTAACGAAATAGCGTAAACTTGATGGTACTTGCTCAATAGCACAGCGGATATCGAAACAGTAATAACTACCCTTATTTATAACTTGACCTCAATGAGATCGGTCAGTCGAGTAAAGAGCATGCGATGTATTTTTAAATCTGTTGACATATTGCGCCCTCATTTCGTCCAAGACATTATTCCAAAATTAGCAATATGTTAAGGTATAGTATGCACCTCGAAAGTGAAAGACTTAAACATTCGCTCAAACATTCCTCAATGAAAATTTCAACCATTCTCTTACCAAATCCAGAATAAGTATCAGGCGTTACCGTGCAACGTTTGAAATTTATAGAGAAGCGATGAAAGTTCTACTGATAATTAATATTCAAAATGGCCGCAATCCCTGCGTTAGCTATATTGGGGATAATCAAATTTTCAGTTTTCGAAAATCTAAGACAGTGAAAATATTTTGTACTCCAAGAGCTTCAAAATGAGCCCCCACATGAAATCAGAAAATAATTGTAAAATTTGAGTCCGAATATCTGTCCCCTAGACGCGTGCAAGGTCAAAGTATCTTTCACTGCAGAATTTGACTCAGTAGGTTATCTGGTTCATTTGTTTCTCGTCAATAGAAATAAGTGCAGTTACCTTTCAATATATAAGAAACGAGTACATGAGCTCGAATTAATGATAAGATTTGCCGATTTTTTCCTCATCGGATCAAATATTTTCGTTATGGCTGGTCTTTACATCGTACGTTCTGTACTTTGTCCGTAAATTGTTTGCGAATATGATTTATTCTGACAAATAACTGCATGGCGCTGACGAGGAGTTTTGGATTTGGGAAATTTGTGTTGGCTTCTTTTCTTCAGGAAAGGCAATATAAGCTGTAGAACAAATAGAGTTAGATATTAGCTCGTTCTATATTGTAAGTTCTTTTGGTACTATTTGTAGGTCGTTGCCAAACGTCTTCCGTCTAAAGATAAGTCTCAAGAGATGATAATCATGTAAATCACAGAGCATATTGCGACGCGGTCAAAGAGACAAAATCGCTCCTTCTGACGTTGTTTCTATCAGTTTTCCAATGTATGAGAGTTTAGCCAGGATCTCGAATGATTCCCAAAGCGTGCTTGACAAAACGTCCCCTCTGCTCCGTTCACAGACAGGAAAGATAAAAGGAAATACTGGAGTGAGTTTTCGTACCCCAAAGTCTCCAAAGAAAGTTTATTGATGCACAATGCTCACCTTTGCCTCCAGTTTTAGTCCTTGGCGTTCCTGTAAGATAAAGTTAACTTTTACTCCGATTGACATTTTCCATCGCCAGCTGTAAACTTGGCGTGTTGTTGTCACACACACAGTACAAAAAAATGACAGGGAACCTTGATACACAACGTTCTTGAACATCCCTTATTGAA